>NC_056741.1:1284163320-1284463320 GCF_019279795.1 Protopterus annectens | reverse complement strand
TTATCAAGAGTGGGTACTTCATGATTTGGCACAAGGTGCCAACCTTCAGGGGAATTCCCCTACTGCCAAAAGATCAGCCTCCTCCCTTTTCCCTCCAGTCCTAAAAGAACTCTTACAACAAGGCACTATAGAACCTGTTCCCCAAGGGGAAGAGGGAAGAGGTTTTTATTCCCGCCTTTTCCTAGTTCTCAGGAAGGAAGGAACATTGACACAAATTCTAGACCTCTCTTACCTCAACGACTTCCTCACAGTCCCCTCTTTCAAAATATTAACCTTACAAACACTATTTCCTCTTATCTTGCCTCAGGCACTTCTTGTCTCCATAGATATCAAGGATACCTACCTCCGTATTCCCATCCACCCCAGATACAAGAGATTCATACAATTTTCTATGGGATCCTCGCACTATTAATTCTCGGCTTTGCCTTTTTTGGACAGTCCACAACTCCAACAGTCTTCACAAAATGTCTAGCCCCAATAGTAGCTTTTTGCAGGCTCCAAGAAATATTAATTTACCCATACCTGGACGACCTCTTAATCCAAGCCACTTCTCTAACAGAATTGAATAAATCCCTCCAAACGGCAATTGCCATTCTTCAAAACTTGGGATTTACCATCAATTTCCAAGAAATCATCTCTGGACCCAGCCCATGACCTCATATTTCTGGGCTGCAGATTCCAAACTCTGAGCATGATCGTGTCTCTCCCACCTTCCAAGGCACAGTAGATCTCACTAATCCTTGCAGAGACACTCCACCTAAATCAGATATCTGACAGACAATTCCTCAGAATCTTGGGGCTGATGGCATCCACCATTCCAATGCTTCCTCTAGCAAGGCTTCACAAGAGGAAACTCTAATGGTTCCACAAATCAGTATGGTCTCAACATGCTCAACCTCTACTCCCATGTCTCAAGAAGGAGCTACAGTAGTGGATTTCACAACTGCCTCTAAATCCAGGTCTCCCCTTTCACCCTCTGCCCCCAACTCAGGTCCTATTCACAGATGCATCAGACACGAGTTGGGGGGCAGCTTTAGACCTCCACACGACTCAAGGAGAGTGGTCTCCCTTCCAAAGGGAGGGCAACATAAATGTGACAGAAATGAGGGCATTAATTTTTGCCCTCCAAACATTCCAATCACTTATCAAACCAGGGAGATTACTTGTAAACACAGACAATATGACAGTCGTGTGGTACATAAACAAGTAGGGGGTACCAGATCATATCTCCTGTGCGGACTAGCCATGCAGGTCTGGGATCTAGCTCGCTTCCTCGATGTATCCCTCCAGGTGGTGTACATCCCCTCCAACCAGAATACCGTGGCAGACACCCTAAGTAGATCCAGAACACAGGTCCATAAATGGATGCTTCACAGGGATGTGTTTCTGGACATTGTCCACCAGTGGGGTATTCCAGAGGTAAACTTGTTTGCCTCCACTATGAGCAAACAGCTCCCTCAGTTTTGTGCCAGAGAATACCATCTTCAGACATGGAGAGTGGACATTCTTTCAATCTCCAGGAAGGGGAACTTCTTATATGCATTCCCTCCCCTTCCACTCATTTTGAAAGCCCTGTTGAAAATCCAACAGGACAAGCCAAAAATCTTGCTGTTAACTCCCAACTGGCCAACACAGTATTGATTCTCCCTTCTGTTCCACCTAGCCAATGGCAATCACCACATGTTACCCAGCAGAGTGGACCTACTAACACAGAACAAGGGCTCACTCCTCCACCCACATTTGGAAACCCTTCAACTGACCTTGTGGATGATCGAGCCCTGACCCCATTCAGACACCTTTACTCTGAGGCCATGCTTCAGGTCTTGCAGGAGGCCAGGAAAACTACTACTAGGAAATCTTACCTCTCCAAATGGAAGAGGTTCTCCATCTGGTGTCTGTCTAGGAACCAGGACACACTGAAGGCAGGTCTGCCTACCGTCCTATCTGTGTGAACTGCTAAATGCAGGATTAGCATACTCTTCCATTAAAGCCCATTTGTCAGCTATCTCTGCCGGTCTGTCACTACCTCCTCCCTTAGCTTCTGGATTCGAAGCTAAACACTTCCTCAAAGGCATCCTTCATATCAGACCCCCAGGAGACCTATGGCTCCACCCTGGGACCTAAATTTCATGCTAGAGAAACTGACTCAGGCACACTTTGAACCTGCTTCTTCTAGTTCACTCAAACACTGCACTTGGAAAATGGTTCTCCTGGTGACCACTATCTCTGCCAGGAGGGTCTCAGAGTTACAAGCCCTTATGGCACCCCCCCTTCTTGTCTTTCCCAAAGACAGGGTCTCCTTGTGGACCAATCCCTCCTTTCTGCCAAAGGTTGTCAATGAATTGTCCCTAAACCAAACAATTCACCTGCCTACTTTCTTCCCCTTACCCAAGAACAGTAGTGAGAGGATCCTCCACACCCTGGATGTACATAGCTCAGGTTCTACTAACATAAGACTAAACCATTAAGGAAAACAGACCAATTATTTGTGTCTTTCCATCCCAGGGCTATGGGACTGCCTATGTCCAAACAGACCATCTCCAATTGGATATCAAAATCTATTGCATTTTGCTATGCTCAACATAGTAAGGTTCTTCCTGGCTCAATCAAAGCTCACTCAACCAGGGCAGTATCTTCCTCAGGGGCTTAGATACCAACTCTATACTACAGGCTGCCACTTGGACATCTATCCACACCTTCACTAAACACTACAAGCTGGACTCCTTCTCCAGAACCAGGGCAGGGTTTGCCAGGGCCAATCTCCATGGCTTCCTAGAAAATTCATCTGCCACTTCCTCCTCACTTTCCTCATGAGCTTTTGTACTCTCCCTTACGTCAGGAATACTGCAAGAGAAGAATAGAAGGACACAGATTATTTGTATTCCATCCCTCCCTCTGTTCCCCACTTCCTGGCTTTCTTGGATGCATTGATCCTCATTCACTTAGACCGTCTCTCCAGCTGAGGCTTCAGTTGAGAGGGTGGTGCGTGTGCAAGTCTCTTTTATGGCCGTCTGCTGATGGCCTATGTCAGACGTACCGCACACCTTAGGTAGTAAAAGACTTTGGTATACTGGCCAACATCAGGTCATTGCCTTGGCAGGCAACTCTCTTATGTCAGGAATACTGCAACACAGAAGAGAAGGACATCTATCATTATGGTAAGTTCTTACCCAACTAATCTGTCTTGACTCAACTAAAAATGTAACCAGAGCTGTTTCTACACATACCTCTCCCCTATCCCTTTCTTTTTCCTACACTCTTTTATTAACTCATGGTAAGGGAAGCGGCTTGTAACCACAGTCCAAACTTCTGCTTCACCTAGTTATTCTTCTTAAGGGCCTCTATCCAAAATCCTACTGTTCTTATTTTGTGAACACCCCCGTTTCGACATAATTTCTTCCCATTCTGATCTGTAATACTCGGCTTGTGTTATGCCTGTGAACCTTAACTGTGTAGCTCTAAACTATCCCTTCAAATCTTGTAATTGTAAACCAGCTTGTTCTATGGGGAGAAAAAATGTATCCCACTTAACACTTCCCTCTTTCCCTTATAGATTCACAGGTAAGTACTAGGTTAGCTGACCTTGCTGGACATTTTAAGTCTAACCAATTTCCCACTTGGTGCTCGAATTAACCTATCCCACTTGGTGTTAGACTGTCCTTACCTTGGCACTGTCCCTCATTTTCAAAATATTAAATATTAATAAAATCTTCCTGATTTTTATCATGTTCTTTCCTACAATCTTCCAAAGGAATATCATCTGTTCCAGGAGATTTCCCTGTTGACTGATTATTCATCACCATTTTATCCCATCTCCTCCTGTCTTAGCTATTAATTTTTGGGCCCATTTCATTCTTCATCTGCCCCTGGCATAGTTAAGTCAAAACATTTCCATTTGTGCCTTTTCTTGGTTTCCCCATTCCTCTGCTTTATATAGATTTTTATAAAATTTCAAACACCCCTTTCTATTTTATGTTGCCTAATTTGTGATACCATTTTTTTTGTGCACAGGAGTGGTCTTCAAAAAAATACTTCCTTAACAACAACCTTTTTAAACTCTTGCACGTTATTCAAATACTCCTTTATTTTCCTTTTAGCACTCAGCAGTTGCACTTCTTGTTTGGTAATATTCCCCTTCATATGCAAAATGTTAACCTCTGATAACTCCTACAAATAATTACTGTTATGTCTTTGCTGTATCTCTTTTGCTCTTACTTTTATCACATTTTAAATTACATTTTCATTTTATCTCATCTCTAGCTATCCCTTATGAAAAAGCAGTATCTTCACTAATAACTCTTGAATAATTTCTGTTACATATTCCCAAGATTTCTCTCTCTTTTGCATGAATGTAGCAAAGCACCAGTGTCTCATTTTGCTTGATAACTGCATTTTTGTTTTATTCTTTACGAGTACATGATCTGAAATACTTGTTAGATGTGTTTTAAAGGTTTCAATTAAATATCCATGGGTCTGTGAAATACTGTCTACTCTAATGTAGTTATTGTACCTTGGAGAATAACATGTAAATTCTGTCTAGGTTCCTGCTAGTAATTTCACATCTTCCATTCCAAATATTCTAATGTATTTCTTCAGAAATCTACACTGTTTGTTATATTTTCTCCTTCTTGGTCCCCCAGATGCAACCTCACTATTGCTAATCAGGTTCTACTCCCAAATGATGATTAACATTCCCTGCTGAAAAATTACTTGTCCCATAATGCTTTTAAGTACCTTAACAGTGTGCACATGCATTGCAATTTGGGAATATACATTCACATTCTTTCCTCCTAACTTCCACAGGAATACTATCTGTTCCTTGGCAAACGGATGAAAAACACAAATCCATCCACTACTTAACTTCATTTTGCCTTTGACAGTTGAATTTACTTTAGGTGTATAACCTATGGATTCAAAAGAGCCATCATACAACTCTTCAAAGCCCATATGAATCAAACCGCTTATATCCTTAAGTATGCACTTTGCAGGACTGTAATACTGTCTTCCAGAAAACACATCTATCCTGCGAGTTTCCTCACCTACCAATAAGGTAGGTAGGAGTCAAGTTTCTTCTTTCAGTTTCAATTCCTGGCTCTTGTTCCATACCTGCCTTCTACAATGTCTGCAAATGTTTCACTCTTATCCATCACATCTCTGCCATTCTGCACCACTGTCACATCAGTATAGGGCAACACATGCCCTAGCTTGTATGATGTCTTGCACTGGCAGATGAGCTTTCATCATCTAGTAACACTCCACTGCCAATTGGAAAATTCACTACTCTACAACCGTACTCCTTAGCTCACCATTGGCTCTAGAGTATTGGAGACAGAAACAATAGTAGAAGTAAATACTGTGGGAAGAAAGAGCCACGGAACTGTTATGGCTAGGCTTGTATAGGCCCGAGGGCCGATAGCCTAGTACCAACCTATGAACAATTTAGTAGTCTTCACTCCCAAAATGCCATCAATTCTACATTTGCAACATCTTTCAATACAATCTCTACACTCATTTCACCCACACCCTGGAATTTCTGTTACTGATGGGAAAGGCACCGAACAGCAAACCCACAAGCAAGAAGTGGAAATTTTATTAAAATCACATCAAAGTAATTATAATACTAAATTTACTACCATTATTATATTACAGTAGAGAGTCAATTATCCAAACTAATTGGGACCTAGGGTAGTTCAGATAATCAAACATATAATTGAACCGGATAAAAAAAAATTTCTAAAATCTTGTTTTTTTTTCTACACACGGGAATACACTTTTCAACCATTCAGCGATTCTAGTGGACAGTAAAGTATATTTTTCACACATGAGCTGGCTACAAACTCAAAAAACATGCTGAAGCAAATACGTTTAATGTTTACATATACAGGCTTTATGAATTTTCCTACCCGAAAACTTTAGAAGGCTGGTTCGGATAATCGACTCTCTACTGTATATTAATTGCTATTTCACATACATAGGAAGTAAAATGTCTACATTTCAAATCACTTCAGTTGTCTGCTGAAGCCTACATAATGCGTCAGCATCACTGCTTTCATCAACCACATCTTTCACAATGTTAACAATAACATTCCATCGTGATGCTTCATAAAGTCTAGACAAAATAATATCTTCATTAATTTCAATACAATTTACTACAAAACTTGTTTACTTTAAATCCATCTCTCACTTCCCAAACATTTCAATATTTTCTTATGTCTTAAAAAGATAAAATCTCACATTTTTTCTTTCCTAACCCTATAATCAAATGCACCCATTCTTTTTTGTCTTATGATACATTTTTTCATTTTATAGTCTCAAAAAAAGAAGTTATGTCTTACCATAACGTTCCATCTGTGTTGTTCATCTTCTTTCAATCATCACTGATCGGTTCGGTTCCGAGTACTTGGAACCTAGTCAGCCTATTACCAAGCTAACACCAACCAAAAAAACTCTTGAGCCAAGTCTCTACCCAGAATACCCTTCTCCATTACCTCAGATCGAGTTTGCTAAGAAAAGGATGTAAAGCAGAGGCCACTTCTGCACAGGTATCCTAGGTCACCACTTAGACCCAAACCATCCCCCAGGAGCCTTTGGAGGGGGAAGGAGGGTGGGAAGAGATGAATGAAAGAAGATGAACAACACAGATGGAACGTTATGGTAAGACATAACTTCTTTATCTGATTTTGTTAATCTTCTTTCCATTCATCACTGATGGGACAGAATCCCAAGCTACCTTGAGGTCCATGGGTGGCCCTTATGGAAGAACATTCCTGAGTACCACTGAGCCAAAGGCGGCTCTCCCTCTGGAGACCAGGTCCAATTTGTAATGATTGATGAAGGTATGAGGCTTAGCCCAAGTAGATGCTGCACAGATGTCATCCATGGAAGCCCCGGAATGGAATGCTATTGATGTTGCCATAGATCTAGTGGAGTGAGCTTTAACTTTTGGCATGGGTTCATTATGGTGGGAACAGATGAAACGTATGCAGTCCCTTAACCATTGTGATAATGTAACCTTGGAAACAGCCTCTCCTATTTTGGGTCCAGAAAAGGAAATGAAAAGCTGGTCAGATTTATGGGTAGGTTTGGTCCTGTCTAGGTAAAATCTCAATTGTCTATATACGTCTAAGGAGTGAAGGCAATACTCTCCTCTATTGGCAAAATTCAGAAAAAACACTGGTAGATCAATGGTCTGGTTAACAGAGAATTCAGAAACAACTTTGGGTAGAAAGGATGGGTTCGTCCGAAGTGACACTCTGTCTTTATGAAAGACCAAATAGGGCTTGTTGATACACAATGCCTGCAGTTCCGAGACTCTTCAGGCAGAGGTAATGGCTACCAGGAACAAAGATTTTCAAGACAAAAATTTTAGGTCACACTTAGCAGCAGGCTCAAAGGGTTTTTGAGTCAAAGACTGAAGAACTAGAGTGAGGTTCCACGGGCTGTCTGACAGGAGGCCTGAGATGAGAGGTCCCCTTGAGGAAAGCCTTTCAAAGGAGTAAAGAGATAAGAGGGGTGCCATCTATACCATTGTGGAATTTGGAAATTGCTGCTAGATGCACTCGTATGGTAGAGGCAGAAGCTCCATTATCAAAAAAACTTAGCCAAGTACTGAAGCACTGCAGTAACTGGAGCCGAATATGGGTCCAGCATGTTATCCTTGGACCAGATGGAGAACCTTTTCCATTTATCCTGATGTAGTCTTCTCATGGATGGTTTATGAGAGGCCAGAATAATGTCTCGAACAGGCAAGGGGAAACTAGCTTGCCTGGCAACTAATGGAAGTGGAAAAACCAAGCTGTCAGCTTGAGACTGGACAGATTTGGGTGAGTCAAACCTTGGGGGTGAGTAATGAGATCTGGTAGAGGGTCCAGAATCCACGGTGGGTATACGAGGCCAAAGTAAGGGAAACCAAACTTGTTGAGGCCAGAATGGGTCAATGAGGATCACCTTGCTTTTCAACCGAAGAGCTTTCTTTACAAATTGTGAGATCAGAGGGATGGGAGGATAAGCATAAAGAAGTCCTGTGGGCCAACCGTGGATCAGGGTGCCCCTCGGTGACTCCCCCTCCGGGGGAAGTAGGGGGAAATAGCGGCTGGACTTGGTGTTTGATGGGGAAGTGAAAAGATTGCAGCAAGGCTGGCCCCAGTGGCTAAAGATTACAGACGCTACCGCGGGGTTGAGGGACCACTTGTGGGGCATGAGGATGCATCTGCTCAGTTTGTCCGCAATCATGTTGAAGTTCCCCGGGATATGCGTTGCTATCAGAAAGAGGTTGGAAGCTATTGCCCACTGCCAAATTCTCATGGCTTTCTCAACACTGGAGGTAGGACTCGGTTCCTCCTTGCTTGCTGATGTACCAGACAACTGACATATTGTCTGACTGAACTGCAATTGTCCCGGAAGGGAGGGCCAAATAGAAGGCCTGCAACGCTAACAGCATGGCTTTCAGTTCCAGAACACTGATATGCAGGTGGGCCCTCTGAGGTGGACCTTGTGCCTTGGACAGTCTTTCCCTGGAAATTGCCCCCCCACCCGATCAGGGAAGCATCCGTGGTCACAATGGCTGTGGGCTAAGGGGGCTGAAACTGGCGACTCCAAAGATCTATGTCTGGCCTCATCCACCAAAACAGGTCCTGTTTGCAGGAGTTGGTTATTTGAATCTGGTAATCGAAGGGATGACAGTTTGGGAACCACTGACGCAGATGAAGCCATTGCAGAATCCGCATATGTAGCTTTGCTAGAGGCACTGTTGGAATTAACGCAGCCATGGAATCTACGACCTGAAGAACTTTCCTTGCAGAGACTTTTGTTTGAGATAGAATCACCTGGAGTTGAAGCCTCAGTCAATGGAGTCTGTGAATTGGAAGTGATACCAGACAGGACTAAGTACTGAACACTGCTCCAGTGAACTCTACTTGTTGTGTAGGGATAAAGTTTGATTTCTCCCAATGTATCGTTATTCCTAACAATTTTGCCAGAGAGAGTATAGTGCAGCTCTGTTACCAGAAGATGCTTTGTGGGGGCGGTGAGGAGCCAGTCATCTAGATATGGAAACACCTGGAATCTTGGTCTAGTTTACCATCTTTTCAATTATTAACTGTACATTATGTTCTTTCTGAATGAAAAGTCTCATTCTACCTGCAATTATACAATAGGAGAAAACTGATAGGTCTGTCTACTATACACAATCCAACCTATGCTGCCCTTTCAACTGCTTCCACTACCCAGTTCACGCATAACTCAAAAATCTTACTCCTCTACCCAGTTATACCCTAGCTCTTAGGTACACACCAATTACAGGCTTCTTCAATGAATTGTTATATACATCCTGAATCCAAGTCATTAACTTTGTCCTGAGCCCATAACACTGCCATAGAGGGAACATGTTTCATGTTGTTGTTGTTGCATCTTTCCGCTTATTCCGGTTAGGGGTCACCACAGCGGAACTCCGGTCCGCTAATGTTTGGTAGTGGATTTTTACATGCCGAGTTACCAGCCCTGACGCACAACCTTCAATGAAGGCACGCTCATTCACACATGCCTCCACACAGAAGACGCTCTAGCTGAGAATCGAACGGGACAACGTCTTGCTGTGAGGCGACAACGCTACCGCAGCACATGTTTCATGATGCTATGAAAAGCCTTTGCTATGTCTAAAGTCCACAAAAAATGCCACTGCCCCTCTTAACTCATGGTGTGTAAATTCCTTAACCCACCATAAAATACACCTGCTCTACCTATCTGGACCGTTTCCTCCCCACTTCCTTTTCTTTCCTTTACTTTCTGTCACAAACTGCAATAACTTTGACAAATGCATTTTTATGTGCTTGTTATTCCTGCTGACTGGCAACTATATGCTTTCCCATGATCTAGCTTGGACTACTTATTTATCTTCAAATAATAACCACTCATCATCCAAGTAGCAGTCACAGTTTTCTATTTAGACTTAATCCTTCATCTTCTGCACTCTGCAGCAACTTATAGGATAACAGCAGGATTCTGTTATTAAATGCTCAACTTCTCTGTCCTTTTTCCTCGCTATGTACTCTCCCTGCTATGAATAAACAACAATACAATATTTAAAATATTTTAAATTGACTGTTTCTCTCCACTAGAGCAGCACAGCACCTTACTGTACTGTGGTGGTTTCACTTTCAAAAAAACTTTTATCCTGCCCTGGAAAAGCTTGCTGCCATCTCTAATTCACTGATGTCATCAAGGCCACTGAATACAAGTAGTTTTCTGGCCAATTCCCTCCCCAAACTAACATCACCACGACCATCCTAAAAACTCATACATGCTGTGATGTCACCTGGTCCTTCCCCCTACTCATACAGAAAGTAAAGGCTAAAACAAGGAAACAGTATATGAGTCAAGTCTTACCCTTAGCACTTTAACAGCTAGGGGAGTTAGGTGTGAAGGGGATGGAAGATGAGTCAAAGTAGTACAATTCAGGCTTCACAAAAGATTGCAATTTAGCCATTCTAAAAAAAAAAAAAAAACAGCAGTAAAAAGCACTTTGAAAGTCTGTTCTGTGACATTTGCATTGTTTGTGTTTTAAGTAGTCACTGAATGGCACAAAATGTTACTTAAAACTGACTGAAAGACAGCAGTGTATGCATGTAAAATCAATGCAGTGACAGGAGCTTTACGAAGAAAGAGGCCTGCGTGATGTAATTTTTTTTTACATATGTGCTTTGCATTGTGGGATACCTAGAGGCAGACTAAACAATCACAATTACTTTAAGATACCAGACTCCATGTGGTCAGACTTAGAAATTATGTATAAAAATATTTAAAAACCTGTAAACAGTCCCAGAGTGGTATTAAAATGTAAGAAACACCACACCATGATGAAATAAACATGTTTTTTTGAGTCTGTGGGTAGGGTTCTCCTTTAACAGATGCACTCTATTATGTATCTGGTCCCATTCATGCTCAGCTCAAGTATGTAATTCTGCTTGCTTTGGCATTAATGCTGCATGCTATGTCTCCGAGTCTCTGCTTGGAGTTAGCAGTACAGTGGATTAGTTTCCTTTCTTTGCCTCAGACGTGATATGGCATTGGTCACACACTCTCACCCTTTAAAGTTGGCCCCACCAGTGCACGGGTTACTTACTGAATAGTTAAGACAACTAAGAAAAAGTCAGGGTTTATCCTTCTGCACCAATGAGCCAACCACAGTTTGAAAAATGATGTTTAACTTATTCTATAGCACACAGGAATGAAGCCCTGACTACAATCCAGCAGATGGTGATAACGAAACTAGCCCAAGCAAGGATGGAGCTGACAAGGTAGGTAAAGGAATAATGAAGCTTAGCTTGCTTGATTTTCTCTAAGGAAGAGATGAGGTTTCAAGCCTTATTGTACACACACTGTATAGATCCCTGGTGGAGCACAGACATTGTAGTGGGTGCACCAGAAGTGGGTCATATCCTCCTGAAGCCACATCACTTGCAGAAGTTCAAGTAACCATCCAATACATGTTCACATTTTAATGAGTATTGCAGCATGCACAGTGAAATATGTGACGGCTTTAAGGAAACCTCTCTGAAGGCTTCCTGAATGACGACCATGGCCCATGCTATGGCCAAACTCTTGTCCCTTAATGGGTAAAGTACAGTTGGGTAAGTAAACTTACCATAACAGTAGATGCCAGTATGATCACTGCTACAGTAGCCTGAAGTATATAGGATATATCATTGCATAGGCTACAACAGCCAGCCAACTTCCAGAGTTTAAGAGCACCTTCCAAGTGCTCAAACCATTGAGAGCTCGAGCAGAAATGAAGGAAACCAATGGTTTTGGCTCCAAGCTTTTCAGAGGTTTCTTGCCAATTGAAAGGAGGAGGCTAGAGTCCTGAAAGAGGTCAATATTAGGTAAGTAGGTAGCTTGATGTGCACAAGCCTACATTATAACCTTTAAATTCCTTTGGGTATTGACACATCAGCAATATTTTGGTAAATTCAGGGTAAGTTTAGCTAATGCTTAAAATGCCTCTTGGGCCGATAGCCCATAACCTATGGACCTATAAGTTAACCTATAAGTTGAGCCCTCTCCCTGGCAACCAAAAATATTTATTTACTTCAATTTGATGACCGGGGAAGTCCACTGGGCCAAGAAGAGCCCATTTTCAGTGAAGGCCCCGGGGAGAAAAGCTCCAAAGATACATTAAAGACATACACAACTTAGTAAAAATAATGCTTGTCAGGCTAAGAATACATGATTATACATACATATAAATACAGCATATTTCAGTCTAGTAATACATTAAGCAGTGCAGCATTATGGTGTGGCTGAGAAACCATATGTTGTGAAAATGTAGTATATGCATAGTTTGTTTCATCTGGAACACAAGAGATCTAATGAGGTTATCCAGGTGCAGTGGTAGAAAGACAGGAATTGTATGGTGGGGTGTTTGAGAGATACGGAAAGAATGTGAGTGAGAATAAAAGTGGAAAAGGTGAAGATAAAGTATAAAGAGGGAGTTATGCTGGAGTGTGACATGGGCATGCCCATTTTGAAGATAGATGGGAGAACAAGAGAGATTTGAAGTTGGTATGGTTAGAAGTGTTACAAAGAGGTGGAGGGAGAGAGTTCCAGAGTTTGGGTATGGAGCAGGATAGCAGCAGTTAGCCAGGGGTTTGGAGGGCTTGTAGAGTTGTAGAAGGTTTTGGTTTTCTGATCTGAGTGAGCAGTTGGGTATGTAGGGAGGTAAGGCAGTAGTGTAAGAGGGGCAGTTGGAAGGCTTGAAGACAAGCTTACGAGCAGTGGTAAGTTGGAGGAATTTCAAGTAATTGGGTAGTACGAGCCATTGCAGGGTATGGAGAGAGTGGCAATGGTGGGTTGAGTTTTTAGAATTGGTTGAGAATTTGCTTATTTTATGGTAGCAAGATTCGAGTTTGGATTGTAGGCCAAGCTGGAGATTGCTTAAGAGAGGAGCGCCATACATAAGAGAGGGGAGAAAGTAGGAGGAGGCTAAGGTTGCCTGGTGGAGGGGCTGAGGAAGCAGTTGTGTCCGTACAGCACCCTTAGTTTTTGGTGTGTTTTTTTATGGTGGATTGGATATGGGTGTCAAATTTTAGATTTTCATCAATGGTGATGCCGAGCAGTTTGGTATTGGATTTTGATGGGGATGTTATTTTGACTGATTATGATGAAAGAGTTTTTGTCGATGGTGGAGTTTCTAGAAGAAGTAAAGATCATCAGTTTAACTTTATTAGCATTTAGGGCTAAGTGATTGCTTTGCATCCAGATTTCTGTTTTAGAGAAGGCTTACTGAGTTTGTAAGAGAAGGTCAGAGGGGGAGAAAGCTGAGCAGATGATTGCTGAGTCATCTGCATACTGGATTAGTGAGGAATGGTGAAGTGGAAGTTGTTGATAAATATACTGAAAAGAAGAGGACCTAGAACAAAACCTTGGGGCACACCTGTGGGGGTGGGTAGGAAGGGACAGGTAGAGGATTTCCATTGTACAGCTTGTTGGCAGTCAGAGAGATAGGAAGAGAACCAGGCTATGGTGGGGAGAGAGAGTTGAAGAGAAGACAGTTGAGATAGGAGTAGGGGGTGGGAGACAGTGTCAAAAGCTTTAGATAAACTGAGGAACATGGAGGATACAAGCTTGCCAGAATCACGTGCTTGGTTAATAGTTTCGAGAAAGGATAGGAGGTTAGTCATGGCAATGTGACCAGGGCGAAAGCCGTGTTGAGTTGGGGGTGAGGAGATTACTTTGTGTTAGATATGGCATCAGTTGTGAGTGGATAGCTTTTTCAAGTACTTTAGAAAGAGGGGAAAGGATGGCAATAAGTATGAAATTGGTGGTGTCTGTTTTTGCCTCCTTTATAGAGAGGGATGATGTAAGCATGTCGCCAGATTAATGGGACATAAGATTCTTGGGTGGATCTGTTTATTACGATGGAAATGGGAAGAGCTATGCTGTCTGCAGATAGTTTGAGGAAGGTTGAGGAAACATTATCACGTGTGTTGCGGCAAGGTTTAAGTTTGAGTAGTCATTTTATAGCATTTGTGGGGATGGGTTTTAGGCTGAAAGGGGCAGGAAGAGGAACGTGATCTGTTGGATGTGGGGGGTAGTTGGGGTTGTGATTGGAGGGGGGGTGGGGGAAAGAGGAGGACAGTTTAGCAATACAGTCCACGAAGGAGGAGTTGAATTGGATGGCTGTTTCAAGATCATTAAGGTTGGGGTTGGGACAGGGGTTATCTTTGTTTCCTGGGTGGAGAAGGGAGGAGATGGTATTCCAAAACTTTTTAGGATTAGTTGAGTGCATAAATTGGAGTTTGATGTAGTACTCTTTGCAATCCTTAGTTATTAGTTTTTTTGTGGAGTTTCAGAGCTGTTTGATTTCTAGTAAGGTGTTAGTAGTCCAATTTATTTCGTATTGCTTCCATTATTTGTATCTTTGTTGCATTATATGTTTGGTTTCTTTTGAGAGCCATGAGGAGGGATTGGACCTTATGCGTTTGGTCCTGAGGAGAGCGTGGTGATTTAGTAGATTTAGGAAAGATTGATTGAAGTAGGTTATGGCATTGTCAAGGGATAGAGCTCTTAGAGGGTTCCAGTCTATATGCTTTAGGCATTCGGAGAAGGTTTTCGGGTTAAAAGAGGAGAAGTTGTGGGTTTGAATGTAGTGGTGTTGTTTTTAAAAAGGAGATGGGAGACGGTCGGCGAAAGCTGGGAAGTGGTCACTGAGAGGGTCTGGGAGAATTCCAGCATCTGAGATGAGGTTGGGGTGGGATGTTAGTATCCAGTCAATGATGGTGCCGGAGGCCCCGTTTTTTGTTTGGTCTGGTTGGACAGTTAATTAGTTGGGAGAAGTTGAACAGGTCAACTGTGCGAGATGGGGCTTGAGAGTAAAGAGAAGCCCAGTTAATGTTCATATCACTGAGGATATAGGTTTTGTTTTTGATGGAAGTAGAAAACCAGGACAGGATATCTTCCAGTGTTTGGATAGTGTTGCCTGGAGGAATATAAATGGCCCCCATACATATGGACTTGCAGTTGCTGATTTTTAGTAGACCTACTGTAATTTCAGCATTGGCAAAGGTGGGGATATGATTGGTGTATGGGGTAATGGTATGGGAGGAGAAGTAGATAATAGCAACCCCTCCTCCTTTCTTCTGTTGTCTGTCATTGCGAATCATATGGTAACCTGGTGGAAGAATTTTATTGCCTTTTGTAGATGGTTTAAGCCAGGTCAACCAGGTCTCTGTGATGGCAGTTATGTCAGGGTGGTTGTGGGAAAGCCAGGCATGGAGGTTAGGTATTTTATTCCGAAGGCTTTGGGCACTGAGTGTAGTGAGGCATATGGCTTTGGGTGTTTGGGGTTGTGTGTGGGGGGAGTTGGTGGGTTGTATTCTAGAAGTGGGACCTGGGTTTGGGTGAATGTCTCCGGAGAGTGAGAGGGAGATCTGGTGTAGGAAGAGTGTAAGGTAAATTCATGTGGAAGGAGAGTTTGAGTGATGAGTGGCGGTGGACTTTCTGGTAAGAGGTTGGGGGTGTCTGTGCTGAGAGGATGTGGTAGGTAGAATTTTGGGTTTGAAGAATAGTAGGTTTGTGCTAGAAGGGTAGATTTCATGGGTTAAGGTGGTGTAGGGAGGTGTGGAGGTCAGCTGGATTGTGCTTGTGGTGTGTGTGAGTGAGGTATGTTAGAGCTTAGGCAGTTGAGTAAGAGAAGTAAGAAAAGAGAGAGAGGTTAGGATGGATGTTAGGAGTAGCAGGTGTGATGAGATAGGGGGCATTATTAGGAGAGGGTGGGGATATTATGAGTGGTTGTGTATGTTGAGGGTGGAGTCAAGTGTCTATTGGGAGAATATGTTGGCAGTGGGAGGAGGATGGATAAATGAACAGGTAGTGGGGCTGGGTGGGAACTGGGGCCAGGGTAGGGGAGCGGAGTGCAAAATAAGGGGAATGGAGAGAGCTGCTACGGCAGCAGTGATCATTTGAACATCTATTCTTACAGCAAATTTGAAAATATAACACCAGGGAGTACTCAGACACGAAATATAGAATGAAATTTATTGGTAAGCGCTTTCGGTTGGACCTTCCAACCTTTATCAGACACAGAACAAACACTTACAAAACCTTATATACAGACCCAAGTCAAAAATCAATCAATTAACATTGTAAAACATTTAATTTTTTTTTTTTTAAATGTTAAACCATTCTAAGCCTAATTCATGCGGAATACAAATATATAAATCTTTGACGTTCACTGTAATGAACACCAGACCCTTCAAAAAACCACTATTCAGATGCTTACATTTTGTTAACAAATCTCATGAATCACGGCTTAGATAATTCAAGGTACTTAACTTTTTAATCGGCTATCAATAAACTTTGCTATATAATAAGTTTATGATTGTCCCCCATCCACAATTGGGCGTAAAGGTGGATCTTCTAAACACTTATGAATTTTGGGGACACCAAATATTGTTGCTACTCTGGGTGCATTAATTAATATACATATAGTTATACTCTTCTTCATTTATTTGGCCTTGAAATAACAAATAATTCAACCAATAATCAATTCTACTATATGACATATTTACCTCATTTATGGATGCTTCCACATAACTATCATTTAATAGACAAAACATTTTTTGATTGTAATCAACATAGTCCATTGCAACAAGGCCCCCACCTTTATCAGGTTGCATAAGTCTAATATTAACTTCCTGTTTTAAAGCATTCATTAATTCCTTTTGCTCATAAGAAATATTCACATCTTTACTATCTAAATTAGGGCTTTTTATTACATGCCTTATATCCATTTCACACATGCGATCAAACATTTTTACAGTGGGGTGTAAATCAGGATTAAATAGACTCGGTAAATGCAACAGGTTGCTAATTATTGGCTGAACTCTAACAAATAACACTGCTAGATTAAGTTTTCTTGTAAATAATTTTAGTTTTGTAATGGCTTTTGTAACATTGCCCCTTCTAGTTGGAACAAATGTTAATCCCTTGCTAAACAAGTCCGCATGGGGAGTAGTTAGGGAAATAGTGCTATAACTAAATATTTTAAAGTCACCTTTGATGTTTAATACACATTGGTATGGGAGAATCGATTGTTCTCTTCCTATCGGTTCTGCCGTTGATTCCTGTTCGCAAAACCATTCCTGTTGAAATTTGGATAAGAAGTTGAATTTCCCCTCCTGTTTTGTATTCTGTCTGACCGGTGTAAATTTCTAGCTTCTAAAGGGTAGTCCTGAGGGCCTGGTGAGCCTGGTTGGTGCTTCTCCTTTCATCCTGCCGAAATTGATTATAATTTTGGTCCTGCCGGTGTTGGTTATAATTCTGATCTCTGCTACACCCTGGTTCACCATTCACGAACCGTTGCTGCACTCTCACTGGTTTAGGGTACGCCTGATCGTTAGCATATTCTAAACGGTCCCTCTCCAATTACCGGTTTTTACGTTCTAAAATAACCTTGCTGACGTCATCAACTTCAATAAAAATGTTCTGATATTGTGCTTTAATAGAAATAAAGCACAACTCTTGCTTAATACTATCCTCAATAGTTTTAATTTCATGATTTAGTTTGTCCATATTTAATATTTAAGGTACTGTGTTTTATTAGTATATCAAGTAGTTCACAGCCCTGTTTGTCGAAAAGTTGTATTAAATCATTGTGTAATGGGCTATTTTCAATTAAACATGTTGGGTACTTCCAATACCTCAGTCCCTTAGGGACTTATCTCTTTATACACTCTTTAAAGTACATATTTTCATGCACCATTTTACAATATTTTAACACTAAATCATGGAACAAGTCTACGGCATTATTTAAAGATGAAGTATTACTGCCAGTCTCTGTTAATGGTTTACCGGTTTGATTTAACCATCTCTCCAAGTACCACTTCCATTTCTATTCTCTCCAGAAGACTCAAGGTCAATTATAGTTTCCTGTCGAATGGCACCTTATCCTGGGGGGATACTATCAAAAAATACATCACTTTTAGAGAATCCATGTGCAATATTAGTCCCATTTTCACCTTGGAAATTGTAAAAAAGTTGTTGTACCAGTGTTGTTAAGTTCTGAACCAACTGTTGCAGAACCTCAAATTCCCTCTGGAGAATATGTGAAATATCATCCTGTGTCCTCCCAGCAGCCATACTATAACTCCAAGAACATAGCTCCAACTAGAAAATATAACACCAGGGAGTACTCAGACACGAAATATAGAATGAAGTTTATTGGTAAGTGCTTTTGGTTGGACCTTTCAACCTTCATCAAACTCAGAACAAACACTTACAAAACCTTATATACACACCCAAGTCAACAATTAATCAATTAACATTGTAAAACATTTAATTTTTTTTTTTAATTTTAAAGCCACAAGGACACATTTCCCAAATATACAAATATAAGAGCAATTATTCAACAAGTAACCCTCCTGTATATCTCAAAATCTAAAACCTTGAATAATTATATAAATATAATAGTATCTATGAACATTACTACAACATTGGTAAAGAAAAATGTACAAACGCACTATATAGGCACATTCAAGAATATAATAACCACAATTTTAGTTTTGTAATTTTAGAACAAGTAAAGGATGGCCCAAGGGGTGGACCGTGGAAAATAATGCTAGAGAATAGGGAGCACTGGTGGCAAATTTATTTAAATGCATCAGTTCCACCAGGCATTAATGATATAATAAGTTTGTCTAGTGTTTTAAAAATTAAAAGATTTTATAGGTAAAAATATTTATATAATTATTCAAGGTTTTAGATTTTGAGATATACAGGGGGGTTACTTGTTGAATAATTGCTCTTATATTTGTATATGTGGGAAATGTGTCCTTCTGGCTTTAAAATTAAAAAAAAATTAAATGTTTTACAATGTTAATTGATTAATTGTTGACTTGTCTGATGAAGGTTGGAAGGTCCAACCGAAAGCGCTTACCAATAAATTTCATTCTATATTTCGTGTCTGGGTAATCCCTGTTGTTATATTTTCTAGTTGGAGCTGTGTTCTTGGACTTATAGCAAATTTAATTACACACCTGCACTATGTTTGACATTTGATCACTGTTGCAGTAGCCTTAGCTATATGGGTAGATCACCATAGCTTAAAATGATTGGGTGGAGGAAGGATGAGGATAATATAGCCCCTGAAGAATGGTCCTAGTAAAGTCAGTTCTATACCTGAAAAAGTAATCTAGTTTGTAGTGCATTGCAAAGGTAAGTACAGAGGACCAAGCTGCTGCTTCTAGAATATTTCTAGAATCCAGCCTTTTCTAAAAAGCCACACACAAAGACAAAAATACAATTATTGACTTTTACTGACATCGGTTTAGAGCAAGAAAAAGTTTCCCCAACGGGGTACTTAGCTTTAGTTGAAAACTTCGGTTCTGAAACTCGAAAACAAAAATTTCAGGAGTCGGCTAAACGGCACTTGCAAACTGCTTCTGCTTCGGGCACCGCACGGCAAGAAAGACTGATGTAATGGTGTTGGCTGCATGCTTTATACCCCTGACTACCTGATGTCATGGAAGATGAGACAGAAACTGATGCAGGACCCAAGATTTTGATAATCAAGCCGACTGAGGGCTACTGCAAGCAGGTAACCTAAATGTGATGACAGCAACAGTGAAACATGAAGAACATCAGCATGTGACAACCATTTGGAGGCAGTCAGGTTTGATAAAGGTTGTCCCTTTCTCTTGCCTCCATAAGAAATGAATAGCTGATCATATTTTCTGACAGTTTTAGTTCTGTCAAGATAATATTTGAGTTGTCTGTTAATATCCAGAATATGAAAATTACTTTCTCCTTCATTTTTTTTTATGTTTTGGAAAGAAGACAGGGTGATGGCTAGCTTGTCTCAAAGCAAACTCGACATACCACTTTAAGGTATAAATGAAGGATTAGTTCTCAAAAAAAACTTATCTATTTTTCAGAAAATAAGATAAGGTTGACCTACCATGAGAGTTTACAACCCAGACACTCTTCTTGCAAAAGTCTGAGCAATCAACAAAACTTTGCCATGTTATAAACTTCAAATAACCCTGATGAGCTGTTTCAGATAGAAAAAAATGAACTTTTCCAAAATAAAGTTAAGATCATATGGGGGAATCAAACTGTTTTCCAGGTGGTGGGTAAGCAGCACCCCTTTCAAAAAATGTTAACATGGGAACGCATGGGGGGGGGCCATGGACACATGTGGTGAAATGGCTGAGAAATTAACCTTGATAGAGGTGTAAGAAAGGTCAGATAACAGCTCACAAAAATGTTGTACTAGCCTTAAAAGGGTCCTGGTTCTTGTCTTGGTATCAGCTAGAAACGCTGCTCCAGTTAGTAACATATGACTTCCTAGTAGCAGGTTTCCTTATATCCCTTAATACTAATTGTACATCCTCACAAAATAGATGCCTAAAAGGTATTACAACTCTGTCATCCATGCAGTTAGTTGAATTTGTTTCAAGTTGGGGTGCATCAAATAAATCCTGTCTTGTGTAATTTAGTCCAGTTTGTGAAAAAGCTTATGGCAATTTCCCTTGGCTATTTTTAAAAGAAAGGAGGACCAATGCTATCTGAGCCAGATGGGAGTCACTACAGTGATCATCGGAGAGTCCTTCTGAATCTTCTTGAGGGCTCCTTTTCTTTTTGATCACCACCTGACATTGTTTTTTTTAATGTCTACGTGACAGAGGTCTGCTGTGTCTGCTTATTTTGCTTTTTATAAAAGGGATCAGAGGCAAATGTAAAACCTTTAACTTGGAGAAGGAAGGCTGAAAATTTTGAGTAACCCCTAAATCAGCTTGAATCCCAGTCTGGCTAGGCAGAGAGGCATTCTTTTTTCCTCTGAATCTGACAACAGTTGGTCTCCCTTGTCCACCAAAGTGACTCCAACAGCCACAGATGGCATGTTTAATCCCCTAGTCTATGGTGGATGAAGGAACTACGCCAGAGGGAGCTAAGGTAGAAGATGAATGAGATGAGGAACCAGAAATGACCATAGCACTCAACCATCTGTGGCTGAAGCAAATTTGTAGCCTGCCAAAGGCTGTCTGGAAATAAGAAGTTATGTACTTCTCATAACGTTCCATGTTAGTTGTCTTCTCGCCTTCTTTCTTGCTGGATGGGTTCGTAGCCGAACCTCGGCTCCAACTCGGCCGAATACTAAAGCTCGAGAGCTATTTTTACCGGCTCGAGGCCATCCTATGTCCCATAATGCTAGGCGAAATATACCCAGACCTCGTTTGATAACTAACACTATGGACAGACATGTCCCACCACTATAAAAAGATAAAACTAAGAGCTATGTAGAACTACAAACCCTACAGCCTGTTTGTCACCAGGGCTACCAAAGGGGAAGAAGAGCTCTAGCTGAAGGGATAATCCTGGTGACAAGGAAAATCTCACCCAATACTCTAGGTCTTTTCCAGGCTAGGGGGATGGAGGGTGGGACGCAAGAAAGAAGGCGAGAAGAAGACAACTAACATGGAACGTTATGGTAAGCACATAACTTCTTAATGTTAAGTTGTCAATCTCGCCTTCATTCTTGCTGGATGGGACAGCGTCCCTAGCACCTTAGTCCTGGGTGGCTCAATGGAACAGACTCTTGAGTACAGTGGAACCAAAATCAGCCCTATTTCTGGAGGCAATATCCAGTTTTTAATGAGAGATGAAGGTATGAGGAGAGGCCCATGTGGCCGCTGCACAAATAGAATCCATAGGTAATCTCGCTTGAAAAGCAACTGAGGAAGCTAATGCTCTAGTTGAGTGAGCTCTAGGCTTGGTAGGGAGTTCCTTATGCCTCAATTGATAGGTTAAAGAGATAAGAGAGGTCAACCATCTTGACAAGGTCACTTTAGAAACCGGAAGGCCCTGCTTCCCTTTGGCGTAAGATAAGAAGAGTTGCTCTGATTTTCTCGTTGGCTTGGTTCTATCCAGATAGAAACGTAGTTGCCTATGGACATCCAAACTATGTAATCTTCTCTCAGCTCTATCAGTGTAATTTGGAAAGAAAACTGGGAGATCAATGGTCTGATTCAGATTTTTCTCAGAGTACCTTAGGTAAGAAGGATGGATTTGTCCTAAGAGCCACTCTATCTTTGTGAAAAACAAGATAAGGGGGGCGCACAGAAAGTGCTTGTAGTTCCGAAACCCTTCTGGCTGAGGTAATAGCTACCAAGAAAAGTGTTTTCCACAAGAGCAGTTTTAACGAGCAGGAGGCAGCAGGCTCAAAAGGAGGTAGAATTAAAGACGACAGTACCAAATTTAGATCCCACGGTGGAGGAGGGTCTTTGACTGGGGGCCTAAGTAATAGGGTATCCTTCAGAAAGGCTTTGCAGAGCTTGTGGGACATAATACTAGACTCTGACAAGCCAACATGGAAATTTGCAATGGCCGCCAACTGGACTTTGATAGTGGCTGAAGAGGAACCTTTTTGAAAGAGTTCCGCTAGAAAATCTAGAACCGTTTGGACAGGGGCATTAAAGGGATCAACTTGGTTCTTTTCTGCCCAAATAGAGAAACGTTTCCATTTACTATCGTACGTCTTTCTGGTGTTAGACTTGTGAGAGGCAAGGATAATCTGACATACTGACGGAGAGATTAAGGGAAGTCTGGCTAGGGTTGGAAGTGGAGCAACCAAGCTGTGAGGTTGAGAGATGACAGGGATTGGTGCAGCCTGCCCGATTGATGGGTCAGAAGGTCTGGCACAGGGTCCAGATGCCAGGGCTGCTCCAGTAGAGGAACGGAAACCAGACTTGTCGAGGCCAGTAAGGGGCAATGAGGATTATCCTGGATCTCAAGGCAGTTGCTTTCTGGACTAACAGAGTCATTAAGGGAAAGGGGGGGGAAGCATAAAGGAGACCCCTGGGCCAATCGTGGACTAGAGCGTCCCTGGCAGAGAGGCCCGGAAGAGGGTGAAGAAGTCTTGACACTTGCTGTTTTGAGGGGTTGCGAAAAGGTCGCAGCAAGGCTGACCCCACTTTCTGAAGATTTGGTCCACTACTAGTTGGTTAAGAGACCACTCGTAGGGCATGAGAATGTCCCTGCTCAGCCTGTCTGCTATGACATTGGACTTCCCGGGAATGTGTTTTGCTACCAGAAACCGCTGAGAAGAGATCACCCATTGCCAGAGTCTGAGCGCTTCCCGACAAAGAGGGTAGGACCTGGTTCCGCCCTGTTTGTTGATGTACCATACTACAGACATATTGTCTGTCTGTATTGCAATCGTCCCAGTGGGAAGAGAGTTCTGGAGAGCCTGCAACGCCAACAGCACCGCTCTCATCTCCAGGACATTGATGTGCAAGTGGCACTCGAAGGGTTGCCATGTGCCCTGGACTGTCCTGCCCTGAAAATGCCGCCCCCACCTGATCAGGGAGGCGTCCGTTGTCACGGTGGCAACCGGAGGGGGGAGAACAACCGGTCTGCCTTGAAGAACCTGGGGTGAGTCCATCCACTAAGATAGGTGTCGTTTGCAAGACTGAGTGATGAGAAGCTTGTGTGACATGGGAAGCTGCTGAAAGGACCATTGGGAAAAAAGCATCCACTGTAGTATCCGCATATGAAAACGAGCTAGGGGGAGCAAGGTGACTGTTGCAGCCATCAGACCAAGCGTTTTCAGTACAAACTTGGCTTGGACTCTGTCCTCTTGTAGCAGGACTTGAACATGACTGCGAATGTCATATACTCTTTGCGTAGGAAGTTTTGCTGACAACTCTACTGTGTTTAACACGGCGCCTATGAAGGTAATATGCTGACAAGGCGACAAGGCAGATTTTTCGAAATTTATAGAGATGCCTAGCGCTTTGCAAGTTTGTACAGCGTAATCCCTGGCTTGAAGAAGCTGATGCCTGGTGGTGACAGTAAGGAGCCAGTCGTCCAAATATGGAAACACCTGGAATCCTCGACGTCTCAAGTGAGCCGCAACCACTGCCATGCATTTGGTAAACACCCTGGGGGATGTGGTGAGGCCAAAGGGCAGGGCTCTGAATTGGTAGTGACTGGCTTCCAGCTGGAAGCGGAGAAACCTCCTGTAGCGCCTGTTCATTTTGATATGGTAGTACGCATCCTGAAGGTCTATAGAGCACATCCAATTGTCCTGAACCAGAAAGGGAAGAATGGACTGTAGCGTGACCATCCGGAATTTTGTTCTTTGAACCGATTTGTTCAGTCTGCTGAGATCCAAAATAGGTCTCCAGTCCCCTGTCTTTTCTGGTACCAAAAAGAATTTGGAGTAGATTCCGGATCCTTGTTGGTCTGCCGGGACTGGTTGGATGGCTCTTTTTAAAAGCAGCTTTGAAATTTCTAGTGCTGCTTGGTCTCTCAGACCAGGTGGAGCGTCTGGAAGAAGCCCTTTTGGTTGATGTGGGGTGTGGATAAATGGGATTTTGTAGCCCTCGGATATGATCGACCATACCCATCTGTCCTGCATAAGGGAGAACCAGGCTTCTGGGTACAGCGAAAGTCTTCCCCCGACTGCCTCCGAAGGTGGACAGTCAGGCAGCTCTTCAGGGATGCTGAAAGGGTTTATCAGAGAAAGATTCTCTGCTACCCTGATTCTGCTGACCCCCCTGCCCCTAGGGCGGCGTCTGTTATTGTTCCCTCCACTGCCTCTAGAGGGAAGCTTACCACGTGCGTCCGGCAGAACTCCCTGAGGTTTGCGGAACCACATTTTCCCACCCTTTTGACCCTTAGGATATGGTCTAGAAGGGGCGGAAAAACGGACTCCCATGGCAGGGAGAGTCTTGCCTTCTTGTTTGCACCTGGTTAAGGTATCCTTCACTTGAGGTCCAAAAAGAGCAGAACCATCAAAGGGGGTGTTAGTGAATGACGCCTTGAAGGGGTCAGCAAAACTGCAGAGCCGCATCCAGGCATGTCTCCTTAGAGCAACACCAGTACCTGCGGCTCTACTTGCTCCATCGGCTGCATAAGAGATGAGCCGCATGGAAGAGTTGACGATAGAGTTCAGGGTCCCTAGCTGGGTGTTAATCTTTTCCTGAGACCCCACAGCTGTTGGGTCCTGCAATGTTTCACCCAGTTCCTTGAGAAGGTCCCTCTGAAGTCGGGTGAAATGGCATAAATAATTCAGCGACCGCATAGCAAAGGTCGCTGAGGAAAACATTCGCTTGCCGTACCTATCCATCATCCTAGATTCCTTATTAGGAGGATGGACAGGTACTGAAGGGTCATCCAACTCCTTCTTAGTGGCTGCCGCCACCACCATGGCATCCACGGGGACACCCTTGGAAAGAAATTGCTTATCTGTGGGAGCAGTAATAAATTTTGTGGGCCTCCGGGGAGTTGGTTCCATAGTATCCGGAGCCATCCACGCCTTCCGAGCCACTACTTCCATAAGTGGGTCGAAAGGCGGGGACACCCAGGAGGTGGAAGGGCGAGAACCGAAGGCATCCAGGTACACCGACTCGTCCTCGGATGGGTTAAGGGCAGACCAGTTCCCCCTCTGTTTGAGGATCTCTAAGATGTCAGAGAAGGAGACATCCTCAGTGGGGGACCTTGGGGACCCTTCCGAATCATCCAGGTCGGTGTCAGATGTCACTGACCCAGGAGAGTCAACATGTTTCCTCTTACAAGTCCTCTTCCAAGGGGGCACCCCCGCAGGGTCAGGGGAGGCCTCGGAAGAGGAAGAAATGCCCAATGGGGCTGCCTGGAGTATTGGTTCTCCTCGCTTGGGGTCAGGAGGGTAGGCAGGGGCTGAAGCAGGCACCATGGAGGAAGGGGCCGAGGAGGCCGACCGTGGTGCTGGTATAGGAGCCAGCACGCTCATCACCTCAAAGGCGCCCCTGTCAGGCAGGGAAGAAGGACCCAACTCCGAGGAGATGAGAACTCCCCCTGGCACCGAGAGGGACGGCTCCGAGGCCGATGTCGGGGCCGAACTCACCTGCGCCGAGGACCCGAGAGGGAGAGCGGGGTCGGACAAGGGTCTGATGCCACTCGCCCCCCCCGGAGCCGACGAGGGAGTCTCGGCGCCCGGATCCCTCCAAGGACGGGATCGGAGCCGACGAAGGAACTGACAACAGGGGGATCAGTTCCGACGTCCCCACAGTACTAACCTCAACGACCTCCGGCTCCGAACTCAGCAGGGTAGTCGGAGGAGGAACTTGAGCGGGTGTAGGGGTAGCCCCTGTCTGTTGAGACGGGCTATGTAGCAACTGGGCCAGTGCCTGCGACTTTAAAAGCCGGCTGACTACCCTCTTGAGGTCATGGTCTGAAAGCCTGGAAGACCTAGAGGAATGAGATCTATGGCTCCGCTCCGACAAGAGTGGAGACTTCGGAGCCGATCTAACTGACTCGAGAGACGGAGACCTAGAGCGCTTTCTGCTCGGGGACAGCTCCGACACTAAAGTCGGAGCTGACTGAGGTCTAGATGCCTCGGTTCCGGCCAGAACCGACGAGGCAGCAAGAGCACCGCTCGGCGCCGGCTCTGAACCTGGAGCCGATGATTTGGCGGGCTTTGAAGGTTTCCCAGTCATGGTCTTAGTCGGGGAATCTTCAGGCTTTAACAAGCCTCTAAGTATGAGTTTGTTTCTGCGCTCCTGCAGGACTCTAGGGCTAAAAGCATGGCAGATGGAACAAGAGTCCTGCAGGTGCAGAGGGCCCAAACAATACACACAAGAAGTGTGACCGTCTGTCAGAGACATCTTCTGACAGCACGAGTCACACTTCTTGAAACCCGATACCTTAGTATCCTTAGACATACTGTAAAAACAAACACACAATACACTAAATTATAATAATAATTACTATAAAAAAGGGAACTACACTAAGTAGAGGGACAGAATTCCACACACACACACACACACACACACACACACACACACACACACACACACACACACACACACACACACACACACAGAACAACCAGGGGAAAACTGTACTACAAGGGGAGGGTCAGAGGCCCAACCACCTTAAGGGTGGAGAAAAAGGGAGATTAGCAACTAAAAGAAGGGGGGGAAAGACTAGTCGCTAACTACACTAATACTAAAGAGACAAAAAAGGATAAAAAACCGACTAAAAACTACCTCAAAAGTTATTAATAAAAATACACAACCTGGAGCCGGTGAAAACGCAACCTCGTAGCTAAGCGGCAAACGAGATCTGGGTATATTTCGCCTAGCATTATGGGACATAGGATGGCCTCGAGCCGGTAAAAATAGCTCTCGAGCTTTAGTACTCGGCTGAGTCGGAGCCGAGGTTCGGCTCCGAACCCATCCAGCAAGAATGAAGGCGAGATTGACAACTTAACATTGTCCTTATTTTTGTGGCTGCTGGAAGGAAGAACAAAGGAACTGGCAAGTTGCTCCGTGGTGAAGCCAAAAACGAAGCGTGAAGCCTGGGTAAGACTTACAGCATCAGTCATTAAAAAAAGTTAGTAACAAAAAGTAGTTTTTCATAAAAAAAAAAAAAAAAACACAGTGAAAAGCACAACATACACTTACTCCAGCACCTAAAAGTCTTTTAATAAAAGTATTTTAAAAATTGCAGTTTAAATAATTTATTTTTACACACAAGTAGAAGTTGCACTTCACTGCAAAATGTAGCCGACAGTTATGTGATGATCCAATAAAACAGTTTTTTCTAACTTATAATAAATACTTTTACAGAAAAAAAAAATTCAGAAACTTAAAATGTCCAAGTTTTTCCCCAAGGGGACTGTATCTGCCCAACAATGGAAAAGAGCTAGCTGACCATCGATTCTAGAAGCTTGCAATAGGAATGTGTTTTGGCAGCAGGAAATCTCTGAAGGACTTGGAGGTCAAACTGCTGGTGTTCTTCATCTCTGCTGAGCTCTCAGCAGTTTGGGTGTGCGGAGGTGCCCCTAAGCTCTGGAAACTGGCAACCTATTACATCCTATGAAGGATATAACCCATATAGCTAAGGCTTCTGCAGCAGAAATCAAATGATGAACATCAAATGGCCAATGACATGGCAGAAGCTCAGATGGTCAGCATGCAGCAGAAGCAAAGAGTGTCAAAGAAAACTTTGAAAAAAATATATATATAATGTATAATTTCCATTTAGTGTGAAATGGATCTCCAAATATCCAAATCATTTTTTTTATCAGGTATCTTTCACAGAAATTCATAATCCCTCAGTAAACTTCCTTAATTCTTATATTACTTTCACTACAGTACTCAGTCAGAACTTTCAGGGAAAAAAATGTCAAACACTTGTCTGTGTCTTTTTAAAATTGGCACCCTATTCCATCCTCCCCTAGAGTTCTCTCTAGATTAACTTTTAAACGCTCTGCAGAAATGACTTTTACTCACATGCCCTTTTGTAATTATGTAAATTGGTTTTCTGAGGTTCTTAATTTCCATTCCAGTTTTTTTTTTTTTTTTTAAATTTCCCAAATGCCCTTCTGGAATTTCACTGAGAAATGTTTTTGAACAGTCTCCAGTATACCCATCTATCGTCTATATATCTACACCTCAAGCTGGTGTATAACCATATTTCTGTATTTATATTCCTTGACTGTTTTCCATTTAAAGTCTTATCACCATTCTATCCACGGAACATACAGATCCTTTAAACCCACACGCCCTTCTACCTATATATATATATATATATATATATATATATATATATATATATATGTGTGTGTGTACATATATATATATATATATATATATATATATATATATATAAAACACATACACACACACCTTTACATTTCAACCTATCGCTTTTCATCTCATATACTCCTTTCCTACTAGGCCCCCCCCATATTTCCCATTTTAATTAGGACATCATTCACAAAGACTGATCCACCAATCTACAGGCTTTTTTGCGGTTATCTCTGTGGACAGGAGATGGCTTCAGGTGGTCAAACCCATCTCTCCTGCAGTAAGCCAAGGATCTCCTCACATCTGGGCTCTTCCAGTCAGGATGGAGGAGGAGGAGGAACACTACCATAAGATCCTACTCATCCATATCCTTATCTTCCAAAAGAGATTCAGCTCAGGCTCAAAACTCTTTGTCTTAAAACATTTTCTTCTGCTCCTACCGGAGAAATCTCCTACTCAAGAAGCAGTGATTGCAGGGTACAGTTTAACAGGGAAATACATGGAAAGGTAGGGAAAGGTGGAGCCTGGTTAAATGATGACAGTCCCACAGCATTGAGGAGCATTGTAGTATAGCTGGAGGATTCAGGATGAACATCAGAAAACTCTCTAGTATATAATGAGGGTGAAATGTCAGCAAGGAGAACTTGACCAACTGATGTCTAAAGAACACTGCTAGGTGGGGTGGGGGGGAACTAAGATGCTCATAACAGTGGCAAAGAAAACTGTGAAAAAGCAAATGTTTTACAGAGGAATGCTTGCAAGGTGAAAGTTGGATAAACAGTTGAATGTAAAAATGACAACACACACATATATCCATATCATCACAAGGGAAGATGTTGCCTGATACATCAACGCCAGAGATACAAACAATTGCAGAGCTAGTGCAGAACTAATGTCTGATGAAAAGATGTTTTGAGTCCAGGGACAGAAGGACTAGGCAGAACATGAGTAGAGGTTTTTTTTTGGTCTTTAAATCTCTTAACTAGTGCAATTAGAAGTCACAATCAATATGTGGCAAAGCAGGTAACCTTTTTAGTTGGGAAAGAGCAAGATATGCACAGCCTACCTAAAAAGAAGGGTGTACAACTACTGGGGAGCCCTCGTACGCAGTGGTGGCAGGAAGCTTGGCTTAATCCACCATGTTATGCTGTAATCAGTTCTTGCTTTTAAGTTTAACACAGCATGAGAACTAGCATTTGTGTACCCAGATTTTTTTTTAATTAAAATTATAACAGATTCAATACTCTTTAGCTTCATTTAATGTTTCAAAATTGCAGAAGGAGCACATTCTGGGCACATTGTGTGTGCTGCAAAGAGCACTTCTGGCTAACATCAAAGACTGAAACAACATTAATTTCATGATTTTTAATCATACTTTGACTTAGGAATGGGGTCCATTCCTGTTGGGGGTATTAGAAACCTAAAAGACTTGGAGACATTAAACAGACAGAAACAGAACAAACTAGGCAAATGTTTTGGTCTGAAGATGACGGCTGCTTCAAAGAAAATTATTAGCAAGGCTGTTGCTCCAAGCTGGAACAAGTTTTGCAACATTAAACAATTTTTCTAATAGCTTCTGTCTTTGGAGTTTAACAGAATTGTAGAAAGTGAGGCACAAATGAACAAGATAAAGTGCAGCATTTGACACCTTAGCAAATCAAACATTTACCGAGTATGTCAGAATGTTGTATTTTCTTGTCTTGAGCACATTTTGCTACCAGTGAAGCTATAATGGAAAAAAAAAACAGGCCTAGAGACCTAAGGCCAATATCAACAAAGACTGGACAAAGCTAAGCAAAACTATTAAAAAATGGCAGAAATCCTCTCTAACCAAAAGGTGATAGTGCTTTAACGATACGAAAGCAGAAATGTTAATCTAGAATGAACTATCCTTGAAGCTACTTAACTGCTTCAAGACTCTCTAGCAGCAAGCTAGGCCCATTTTCTGTACCCAAAGACCTTTCACTGTTTGAAAGAACTGGAAAGGCAGTAGGAAGCAGTGCATTATATGACAGAGGGTTAAAGTCAGCAGTATAAGAATGTTTTACAAGCAGAGTGTCACATCCAAGTTACAATCTTACACCTTTTGTATCCTAATAAGGAAAGGAAGTAAGCTGGTATGTAAAACTGATGCAAGGTTAAACAAGCTAGAGACCTGCTACAACAAAATTCGCCAAATTCGCCACAGGGGCATCCTACCGTAGTCACCACTGTCTCTCACTTGCTGAACTGGGATGGCTTGAACTCCCTCACCTCCTACAATGGTATCAACTCTCACTCGCCCACAAACTAGTAAACCATCCGCTAAATGTCCCATCCCTCCAGAATCTACTCCAACCCTATCGCATCACCAGACCACTAAGGTCCAGCAACAAAATTCACTTGCAGATCACTAAAGCCAATAACTCTGCTGGTGAAGCACTATTCTCTTGCACCATAGCCAAATTATGGAACTCCCTCCCACCCACAATTACCTCCGTACCATCATGCACCCACTTCAAAACTTTACTAAAAGCGCACCTAAAAACATGCTGGCTATGCCCTTGCAACTCCCACTCTAATATCACCCACCCCATCCAACCACCACCTTTTTTTCCACTCCACTAACTACCTTGATTATAGCAAGCTCAGATGCTCATAAGCCTAGTACTTATTATACAGCAGGAACTTCTTATTGTAACATTTGTTAATGTCCGTTATGTACTTCACAGATAAAGATTCTAGTTGTCTACTGATGTACTATGTTCTTCATCTGTAAATATGTTGTAAGTAATTGCTATGTAAATTGTTAATCGCTATGTAATCCAATGTAACTACTTATTTTAACTGTGGAGCTTTTCTCCCCGGGCCTCCGCTGAAAATGGACCTACATCCAGTCGGACACTCCCGGTCAACAAATATAAATAAATAAAAAATAAATAAATAAGGTTAATGAATAACTTCCACCTCAAGCCAAGAAGGAGAAGGAGGCTGGATGGTATTATTTATTTATTTATTTGTCTTTGTTTACTGGGAAAATCCAACAGTAATGCCCATTTTCAGCGGAAGCCCGGGAAGAAAAGCTCCATTTGCTTACAGTACGTTCTAGTTAAACACATAGTAGATACATTTTTATTTACATTTATACATTCTAAGATTTTACAAAGGTGAAGTTACTAAAGAGAAAGCCCCTGTGTGACTTAATGGATGGTACAGGCAGCAGTTATATATAAAAATTGTTCTGTCATTTCAGTGAGAGGTTGAGAGTATTCTGTTTAGGACAGTATTTGGAGAGTACCATAACAGTGAACACAGAGTCTTAAACTTGTGATGAGCATGTGCAGGACCAGGACTGGTTAAGATGTTGTTTAAGCTGTGGTTTAAAACTAGCAAGTTTGCCGGAGAGTTTTATTTGTGTGGGGATACTATTCCAGAGTTTAGCAACATATTGGTGGTATATAACAAGAATTTGTTATGAGAACGGCGGTACATTGCTGGACAGTAGGGCAGTAATAACTTTTGTACTGCAGGGCATTTTTCTGGATGATGAATGAGTTTGTGTGCTATAGTTAGTTGTGTATATGTTAAGTAGTTTTGCAGTGCAAGCCAGTTTAATTGCTTTAGGCTATGATGATTATGGGTCCTTTGAGGGAGACTGATAGCAAATGTAGCTATTTTATTGTCGCAGGAGGCAAATGTCTTTCCTTGACATTGTTTACGTTTGTTAGGATAGGAGCAGTGCATAAGAGAGTCGGCAGTAAGGAGGTAGTGGCTATAGTTTTTCCTGCAATACCTGTAAGGAATCTATTGATCCTGTAAAGTGAGCCTAGTTTCTGGTGTGTACATTTAAAGGTGTGCAGTATATGCTGGTCATATTTGAGATTATCATTTATTATAATGCCTAGAAGTTTACTGTGAGTTATGGTTTCAATGACAGTATCATTTACTTACTTTATGGTAAAAGATTGTTTTTGATTTTGACAACTTTTTGAGGTAAAAAGCATTAACTTAATTTTCTTGGGGTTGAGTAGGAGGGCTGATTCTTTGAACCAGGTTTCTCCAGATGAGAAAGATTTTTGGGCAATAACTTGGTACTTATTTATTGTGGAGGCCACACATATTAATGTTGAGTCATCTGTATACTAAACTAAACTAGCATGGTGAGTAGAGGTCATTAATTAATATATTAAATAGGAGAGGGCCCAAGCCAGAGCCCTGAGGGACACCTGTTGTAACTGTCTGAAAGCATGAGTAGGTCTGTTGCCATTTAACAGCTTGCTGTCTTCCAGATGGGTAACTAAGAAACCACAACAAGGAGTATTGTGAAAGTCCTATTGAAGAGAGAGTCGAACAAGCAGTTGCTGGTGTGAGACAGTATCAAATGCCTTTGACAAGTCTAAGAACATGGCGGACACAGGCAGACAATTGTGTCAAGACCCATCCCAAGCTCCCCAAATATACTTCTAATTAATCCCTCCCATTTTTACTAGTATCCTACTATGTGTATGCTTGCTATACTCAATCTACTATTCTGCTGGCTAGATTCTTAAATATGTATATATATTATCTCTCTGTATAAACATTATGTGTATTTCCTTGTGCATGCATGCTTTTTTGTCTCTAACTTCCTGTAAAACAAGTTTTATTGTAAGAAATCTGACTTAAATACTTCTATTTACTGTAAACTGTTCTTGTATGGAGCGTTTCTCCTCGGGTCTCCACTGAAAATGGGCCCCAAACCCAGATGGACCAACCCAGTTAACAAATGTCAAATAAAATAAAATAAATAAAATAGTTTATTTTATTGGTAAAATGTAGTAGAGGAATAGTGGTGCTGTGCTGCGGCCTAAAGCCATGCCGTGTTTCTGACAGCAGGTTATTTGAGGTTAGATATTGCATCAGCTGCATATGGATGCATTTCTCTAACATTTTGGATGGGGACCGCTACTGGTCTGTAGTTATTAAACTTTGTAGATGTGCTACCTTTGTGCAGTGTGCAGTACAGGACAGAGCAACATTTAGGGTACTGAATTAGAAGCCATTTCCATAGGTTCAAGCCAAAGGGTAAAAGCCCTAATAAAATATGCTTATATCAGTGCTTATATTATCAACACTGACTTTGAGAACAGAGGTCAGCATTGAGAGAGACAAACAATTGGTGTCAAGAAAGACTGTTGGCTTCAGAAAGCCTTTATTAGCACTGATATTAATAAATATCAAAACCAAGAATCAATACTGGTGCTGAGAGATATGAGGTCAGTGCTGAAAAGAAGTGTCAGTACCCTGTAACATGCTGGTGTCAAAGTTATTCACATCAACAACGTTTGAGGCCTAGAAAAATACCTATATCAACATCATGTCATGCTCAACTCAACTTCAGCATTAAATGAACCTTCTCATAAGACTGACATTTGATTTTTTAAATGTCACTGCCAACAAAGAAGATCACATCAATACCAAGTAAGAATTCAGCCTTCCTGGTAATTGACGTTTGAGCCAGAATTAGGATCAAACTTGACATGAAGTTAGCAAGAAAGTAAAGTGAATAAACCATGTCAATATACAGCCACAACCGACACAAAAGCCAAAACAGGGCTAGCAAGAGAACCAAATTGAGAAAGGTGGCTCAACTGTAAGAAAAACATTTATGCATATGAAAAGCAAACACAAACAAATATACATTCCATGTTAAAGCACTAATCATTAGTATAACCCAGACATAAGCATTTATGTCACCAAAGGGCAACCTCACTAATACACTTCCCAAGCCGGTGACAATTAGCCATATTGCTACACAGCTACAATTGAAACCAAAGCAAAACAAGTCTGGTGAGACTGCCAAACTGAAAAGAACTGGTTCAACTGTAAGAATAAGTGTTTATGCCCATGAAAGAATCTCAAAATACGTATTATATCTTAGAGGTAATAAGCACACCTATAATCCAGAGATGAGTAATGCAGGCTGCCAAAGCAACTGAGATAGGCTGAATGTCTACTAAACAAAAGAGACACTAGAAAGATACTCTCTTATTAGTAGTCCCGAATTCAGAAATCTTGCCTCAGTGTAACACTAAACAGACTACTACTCCCTATGCAGCAAAAATCTTGCAGTAAGAAAGTCAAATACTGAGGGGAAGGGAAACAAAGCAAACTATCAAATATGACCTTGAAACTGAAGACTCTGTAGTTGATACTGACCAGGGAAAGAGAAGTGAAAACAATGAAACCCTAATGAAAAAAACTAAAAATTACTTCAAAACCCTGAAAATTAAAAAAAAATAGAAGCTTAGGAATGTTTACAGATGTGACAATATGAGGTATTGCCAGCTATGCCAGGAGAACTAGGGTAGTCTTACTGGGGGCCTGGAGAGACAGGAAGAGAGGAACCCAGCCCCAGGACTGAGTGTGTTCCCTGTGTGCTTTTAAGGGAAATTGTGCTTGATGCAGAGAACTGCATGTGGAAATACTGTGTGCATCTACTTTGTTCCAAGTGAACGTCCATCACCAGTGTCAGTGGTGAGAATTCCGGCTCTTTGATTACTGGGCAAGAGGGGTGATGTCACATATTGGGGAGCAGTGGTGGGATATCAATTGAACTTTGGTAGCCTGTAGGCAGTTGTTACTAAAGCTGTGGGTACTCTCAGCAGTCACAAGATAAACACAGAGAGTTTCATTTTCACAACAGTTTTATTTATTTTTTGTTAGTTTACTTTAGTCAGGGAAAGCAGGCAAAGATGTCAGCAGAGGATTACGGCAAGCTGACAAAGAACCAGCTGACCAAGATATGTGGAGACAAAGGACTGGTGCATGCCAACCTGACTAAAGAGGAAATGATTTCAGCCTTAGTCACAGCTCAGACCAGCAACCATGAGGATAACCACTCTGGAGATGGGAATTTGCAGCCCTCAGAAACAGGACAGTTTACCTTTTTCTCAGAGGACATAAAAATCTGTCTGGAGTTAAAGAGACGAACTGTAGGCCAAACGTAGAATCAGCAGAGAGAATGTAGTGTTTGGAAGATGAAGGAAATGAGAGACTACAGCAGACAAAACATATGCAGTTAGAATCAGCAGAGAGACTGCGATATTTGGAGACAGAAGAAAATGAGAAACAGTGTCAACATGAGAGGGAGATGTTGACTCTTCTTCAGGGTCATGGAGGTAATGGGGAAGGGACTAACCAAACCCCAGAAGCAACAAAGGTCAGTACATTTCTTCCACAGTTTACAGAGGGTGATCATTTTGATAGTTTTATTCATACATTTGAAAGAGTATGTAAATAGTACAATGTTGATCAAGGGCTCGAGGTACACTTCCTGACCCCCTTACTCAATAGTAAAGCTGTAAAGTACAATTGTGTACACTTATCATAAATATAGATGTTCGAGTGCATTCACTGTTGCAGTCATCACTTGTGGGTTATCCCTGCTGGGTAGCCTTCAGTCGGCCCGAATGCCAGAGTCAAGCTTTTCCCCACACCGGCTGCTGTCGCCTGTGGGCTGACGTCAAGTTATCAGTGCTATAAAGGACAGTAGCCATCACCATTACATCAGTTTTTCTTGCCCTAACCTGTAGGAGCCAATTGAAGGAAATGTTATAAAGAGCTCCTGGTGGCCCAAGGCCACAAAAATAATAGTTCATTTTCAAAAAGGATAAGACTAAGGGAGAAGATGGGAGGGAAAATAGAACTGCAACACTGAATGCACTCGAACATCTACATTTATGATAAGTGTACACAACTGTACTATGTTCTTCATGTTTCATTGTTGCAGTCATCACTTGTGGGAGGATTTCCAAAGCTGATTAAGGGGAGGATGGAAGTATGAAATTCCTAGGATTGAGCTAGCATGCCTTGCAGGACTGCAGAGGCAAAGCCTGCCCGAGCCCTGGAGAACAAAGACAGGTGGTAGTATTTGGTGAAGGTGTGGACCGAGGTCCAAGTGGCAGCTTCCAGGACGTCCCTGGTGGGTACTCCTCTAAGGAAGTCAGTGGAAGTAGAGGATGCCCTAGTGGAATGTGTTCTCATACATTTAGGAGGAGCTTTTCCATTAAAAGTGTAGCAAAATTGTATGCGATGAGATATCCATTTTGAAATGGTCTGTTTGGAGATGGGTTTCCCCTCTTTCCCTGTGGTGAAGCCAACCAACAGTTGATCCGTCTTCCTAAGTGACTTTGTTCTATCCAGGTAGTATCTTAACTGTCTGTGCACATCCAGTGTGCACAGAATTCTCTCCCCTTTATTCTGAGGGTTTGGAAAAAAAGGTGGAGAGATGTATAGCCTGGTTTAGGGTCACATCTGATACTACCTTTGGCATGAATGAGGGATTAGTCCTGAGAGACACCCTGTCTGCATGGAAGATAATGAAGGGTTCAGTGGCCATGAGTGCTTGAAGTTCTGACACCCACCTAGCTGAAGTAATAGCCAAGGGGAAGGCAGTCTTCCAGAAAAGTTGCTTTAGGTCTGCTGATGCAGCTGGTTCGAAGGGAGGCAATGTCAGTTTGTCTAAGACATACTTCAGGTCCCAGGCTGGAGTGGGTGCCCTTCTATGGGGCCTAATATTAGATACACCTCTGAGGAATTGCTTAATTAAAGGGTGAGAGAAGACAGGCTGTTCAGCATGAAAATGTGCTGAAACGGCTGAGGCGTGGATTTTAATGGAGGAAAAGGAGAGGCCCTTGTTAAGTAGGTCTGCTAGGTAGTCCAGAATAAGTGGGAGTGATGGCTGGGAGCTGCTGTGACCTTTTGATAGGCACCAGGAGTTGAATCCTTTCCATTTCTCTGAGCAAGATTTCCTGGTGCTGGGTCTTCTGGCTTCCTTAATAATGTCTAGGACCTGCTTGCTCAACTGTGGGTTATTCCCAGTCCCTGGGGGATAAGCCATGCAGAAAGTATGAGAGTGTGCAAGTTTGGATGCAAAATCTCCCCTCTGGCTTATGTCTGGAGGTCTGCAGTTAAAGGCAGGGGTCTGTAAGTCTCCTTGGTCAGGCTGAGCAGCAAAGGGTACCAATGTTGTCTGGGCCAATCTGGTGCTGTAAGGAAGGCTTTTGGTCCTTCCTGCCTTATTTTGAGCAGTACCCTTGGGAGTAAGGGCAGGAGGGGGAACGCATAAATGAAGAGATTGGTCCATTGGAATGTGAAAGCATCCACTTTCCAAGCTAGGGGGTGGAACTCCCTGGTGCAGAATTTGTGCAACTGACTGTTGTGTTGTGAGGTGAAGAGGTCCAACTCTGGTGTCCCCCAGGCCTGGGTGATTTGGAGGAATGTCCCCGTTTGGAGTTTCCACTCATGGGGGTCTAAGTAGTTTCTGTTTAGATGGTCTGCTAGGGTGTTGTTCACTCCTGGGATCTACTGGGCTATCAGGTATAGGGCTAAGGAGGAGGCTGTCTGCCAGAGGCTCATAGCTAGACGGCAGAGAGGGTAGGAGTGTGTCCCCCCCCTGCTTGTCGATATACCACATGACTGTGGTATTGTCTGTTTTTATGAGGGAGAACTCCTGGCTTTAGGTGGTCTTGGAAGAATGTGATAGCCTTGTGAACTGCCATCACTTCCTTTAGGTTAATGTGCCAGTGAAAGTGCCTGAGGTCCCAAGAGCCTTGGGTGCACCGGGTGTCTAAATGAGCACCCCATGCTAGGTCTGAGGCATCTGTGGTGATAGTCTGGCCTTGAGGAAAGTAGGTGAAGGGAAGGCCCTTGTTCTGAGTGCAGGCCTCTACCCACCAAAGAAACTCGTTCCTTATGCATGGAATGAGGGGGAGAGTAGTCTCCATAGATTGAGAGTGTTGGCACCAAAGGTTCTTTAGGTACCACTGGAGTTTCCTCATGTGCAGCCTGGCCAGGGGAATCATCAGAATGCAGGATGACATCTAACCCAGTGCTTGCAGAATTTTCTTGCTGTGAGGTTTTTTTCTGAGAGCTAACTGGGAGAAGTAATTTTGTTAGAAAGCATTGTTTTTCTGGTGAGAGGAAGGCTGTTTGGGAGGCTGTGTCCAGGAGTGCACCCAAGAAGGTAATCTGCCTGTAGGGGTTTAGGTTTGATTTTTTCTTGTTGATATTGAACCCTAGAGAGGATAGGGTTGTTTGTACAAAGAGCTCCTGTAGCAACTTCTCTTTGTTGTCTGCCTGGATTAGGCAGTCATCCAGATAAGGGCAAATCTGGATGTTCTGCTGTCTGCAGAAAGCAACCACTGGGACCAGGCATTTTGTGAAGACACTGGGAGCCATAAATAAGCCAAAGGGTATTGAAGATAACTGAAAGTGTTGTGAACCTGCTCTGAAGCGTGGGTATTTTCTGCAAGACTCCCTTATGGGTATATGAAGGTAGGCATCCTTTAGGTCTAGGGTGGCTAGCCATGCATTTTTGCTCAGCATTGGTAGAGTTAGCATTTTGAATTTTGGGACCTCTAGGAAGGTGTTTAGAGTGGACAGGTATAGGATGGGTCAACAAGTGCCTTCTTTTCTTGGCACTAGGAATAGAATGGAGAAAAAAACTTTTCCTTCTTGTTCCTGTGGCACAGGCTCTATTGCCCCTTGAGCATGGAGTATGTGCAATTGTTTTAATGCTTCTGCCCACTGATTTGGAGGTAGATTATGGTAATCTGTTAAGGCTGGGACTTGTTGGAAGGTAAATTTGTAGCCCTGAAAAATGATTTTTAATAACCATTGGTCCTTTGTTACAGACAGCCAATTTTGTTTGTAAAGGGATAGTCTTCCTCCTAACCTCTGATGGGAGTGAGAGTCATTGCACGTTATTAGAGTACTGAGTAGACTTAGAACTCCCTGCTGTGAGAGTGGTGGAGGGCCACTGCTTAGTCCTTCGCAGGCCTTGGTTTTGTGGTCTAACTGGTCTGTCCCTGCGAGGCCTCCCTTGAACATCCTGTCTACTGGGGGCTGAGAAAGACCAGTGCTTAGAGAGAAAGTTTCTGCTGAACCTGGGAGGTTGAACTTGGAGGAAGTCTTTAACTGTTTGCATAGGTTTAGCTTTATCCTCCATCTTTTTGATGACCTCCTCTGCTTTTGATCCAAACAAGCAGGGGGCATCAAGTAGTTTTGATTTTACATAATCAGGCAGTGGCTGTTTTTAGCCATGCGTGCCTCCTAATGACTGAACCTGCCACAACATCCCTACTTGAGGCATCTTGAGCATCGAATCCACAGTGCAGGGAATGTTTAGCTACTTGAGAAGTAGAGCAGAAGATCTGCTAACTCTTTGAAAGCATTACTGTCAGGTAAAGATGAAATTTTTTGTTTCATAAGTTCCAAGGTGTGCTGTCGATATTTTAGCACACGGAATTGGCAGTTAAGAGCTCTAATAGATAAGATTGAGGAGGTGTACACTTCTTACCCCATCTGTCCAGGGCTCTTGAGTCCTTGTCAGAGGGAATTGGGTTTTTAGATGAGCTAGCCTTGACCCCTTTGGGCCCCTGTGTAGTGACCTCTGGGTCTGCTGCAGGGTTTTTAAACAAGTACTTATGTGAATCAGGCACCCTGTAGTACCCGTCAGATTTTCTAGGAGCAGGGGGTAAGGCATCAGGGGTGAGGCTAGATTCATTGAAAACATCATCCACCACGTCCAGAATAGGAGGGATGGCCAAGGGTCTGTGCTGAGGAAGATCTAGTAACTCTCTTAATCTTTTCTTAGACTGAGGATAATCTTGGGCTTCCCAGTGGAAATGCTCTCTGATAGTGTGCAGGGTTTCCCCAAATGAAAGATCCTCAGAGAGGGAGGCAGAAGGAATAGATTCCTCTGCATCAGAATACTCAAAGGAGGTGAGAGGTTGTTGCTCCTCATCTGAATCCAGGTAGTCTGATATTTCAGAATCCGGCTCTGGGTGAACTTCAGGGGAAGTATCCCTCTTTCTTTTAGAAGGAGTGATATGGCTACCCCTGATGAAAATGATGAGATCCCCCACCATTTTCAGCAACTGTGTCTGAGGCGGTGGAGGACGAGTAAGATGGCGACTAGAGACTGTTTTCTTTGGGTTTGTCTTGCTTTCAGACCTTAGTAAATCCGTTTGTCGTTGGGATGTGGTCATCAGAGGCGAAGAAGTTGGTTTTTGGCTTGAATCGGTTGTGCAAAGAACCTCCTTGGAAGCCGGTGCCTGTGTAGCGGCTCCGGACCCAACCGAAGCCGAGACAACCGAGGGATCAGAAGATGAAGCATTCCCAGGTGGCATACCGGACTCCAAAAAGGTCTCAGTAGAGGCCTGTGAAGGAAACGAATCAGGCATCAGGGGCTGCGAATGCGACTCAATGAAAAATGATGACTTGCTTCTGGGACGGGTCACCTGAAAGCTTAAGTTTTTGTGGTCTGTCCCTTTCTTTATCTTTTCGTTTTTTGGGAATATCCACAGACTGCTGACCAATGGATGCCATTTCGTAATGCGAGGAACTACTTTGGAAATGCCTGGCTACAACTTCAGCTCTACAGCAAATAGTCCTAGAACTGACAAGTGCGCAGAACCGACAATGGGGGACGTCGTGGTCTGGGCCTAGACAAGTAACGCACAAGGTATGGAAGTCTCGGTGTGATATTTGTTTTGCACAGCAGAGACAATTATTTACTTTTTCAGACATCGGTTAGTGTACGAAAAAGATCCCCAATGGGGTACTTAGCTTTAGTCATTTTCAGATTCAACTTCCACTCTGGCAGTGACCGAAAGGCACACACGCAAACTGCTTTTGCTTCGAGCTCCATGGCAAGAAAGACTGATGTAATGGCGCCGGCTGCTCCCCTTTATACCACTGACAACCTGACGTCAGTCCACAGGCAACAGCTGCTGGCGCAGGGGAAAAGCTTGACTCTGGTATTCGGGCTGACCAAGGGCTACCCAACAGGGATAACCCACAAGTGATGACTGCAACAGTGAAACATGAAGAACATCTGCTCTTTCTAAATTGTCTGATATTAACTGTTTAAACTATGATAAAGTAAAACACTGTTTACTAGAATGTTTTAAGTCAATACCTGAAGCTTACAGAAAAAAGTTTTGTGAGCACAGACGCAAGGCAGATGAAAGTATATGTGATTACATTGCTGAGTTAGGCACTTATTTTCATAGTTGGGTGAGTGGGTGTCAGGTCATCACTTTTGAAGTGCTGGAAGACCTTTTAATGAGGGAACAAGACCTTAGCATTTTGCCTGTGAACATGAAAATCTGGTTGGCAGACCAGGAGTGTAACTCTGCAGATGAGCTGGGGAAAAAGGGGATCTTTACTTAACAAGCAGGGCAAAATAGGTTCACAGGCCTTGGAGCCTTTACAAGCCTAGCCCCATAGGATTACCCTGGCATCGTGCCACCCAACCTTAGTTCCCAGTGCCTCTGTCGTGTAGAGCCACTGTTGTGAACCCCGGGGTGAATTTTCTATTTCCCATCCACTCATCAAGATTTCACTTGAAGAGGGCCAGTGAGATGCTCTGCTTGACATGTATGGGAAGTCTATTCCACAGCATGGGTAGTCTCTAGGTTATGAACCTGTCCCTCCAGCATGTTCTGTTGACTGTGGTAATGTGTTTGAGGTCTCTGGAGCATGTGGTGTGGACGGATTGGGATTTCTTTAGATGTAGCATTTCCTAACAGAGCTAGGTCAGACATGGCTTTGCAAGTCAATAAGAGATCACCTTTAAGTAGGCGATATGAGACAGAGAATAGTTGGAGTTTTCTAAGTCTGTCCATACAGGACAAGTGCAGCTCGAACAGACAAACGCCAGGAACTCTGCAGACAATACACTGTTGTATCCAAGGTTCACACTCCAATGAACACCAATCAATAAAAAAGAAAACCTCCTTGCAGGCACCAGTCAAAGAACTCTGATTTAATGACACAAAACACAAAACACAGGTTTAGCGCTTTCATCTACACTAAGGCAGACTTCCTCAGAACCCATTGAAGCAGATTACATCTCCATATTTATAGCTGTTTTGGCGCCAAAATCCAAGGTCATACATTCCATAAAAATCATATATAATATATACCTATTCCTAACAAATTGTAAATGAATACTCAACAATTTGTACTAGAAAAAACTACTGATCGTATAAAATATGTTTGACACTATAATATTGTAGATCATATTGTACTAAAAATATTAATAATAAAAAATATATATAAAAATAATATAAAAAAGAGAGAAAAAAAGAGAAAAAAATCTCTATTGTATGTGAATATTGAACACTGTTACAACATATCAAGCATGAACAATTCTGAAGTAAAAAATTATTATTATTATTTTTATATATATTTTTTATTATTAATATTTTTAGTACAATATGATCTACAATATTATAGTGTCAAACATATTTTATACGATCAGTAGTTTTTTCTAGTACAAATTGTTGAGTATTCATTTACAATTTGTTAGGAATAGGTATATATATTATATATGATTTTTATGGAATGTATGACCTTGGATTTTGGCGCCAAAACAGCTATAAATATGGAGATGTAATCTGCTTCAATGGGTTCTGAGGAAGTCTGCCTTAGTGTAGATGAAAGCGCTAAACCTGTGTTTTGTGTTTTGTGTCATTAAATCGGAGTTCTTTGACTGGTGCCTGCAAGGAGTTTTTCTTTTTTATTGATTGGTGTTCATTGGAGTGTGAACCTTGGATACAACAGTGTATTGTCTGCAGAGTTCCTGGCGTTTGTCTGTTCGAGCTACAGGGGTCCGGTCTGCTTTTTGTGTTATTGGTTGACCACCACACTTTTTTTTTCATACAGGACAAGTGTTTAAGGCCTAGGATCCTCTTTGTGAAGTACTTTTGCGGCCTCTCCAGTTGTTGCAGGTGTCTAGTGAGGTACATATCAAATGGGGCTTTGTACTCGATGATTGGCCTAATGAGAGAAGAGTAGAGGGAGACAATGACCTCTTTCTTCCTGGATGCAAAACCCTTAGTAATGAGATGTGCCACATAGAAGGACTTTCTGATCACAGCTGCAATGTGGTGATCAAAAGAGAGGTTGTTGTCAACCTGTGTTCCCAGATTTCTTATAACGCCTTCTGTGTTCAATGGACTACCATCGATGTGGTAATTCAAGGGAACCGGGTTTTTCCAAAGGGGGATGACAACACATTTTTGGCACTGAACTTAAGTCCATGGTTCTGACACCAGTCATTGGTCTCAGTGAGGCCTTTCTGTAGGATGTCAACATCACTTGGGAAGTTAATAATAGCTCCCAACTTGCAGTCGTCTGCAAACATTGCCAGCCAGAGTCCCTTCATGTTGGCCTGAACTTCAGAGAAGTAGATACCAAACAAGAGGGAACCCAGAACCAAACCCTGTGGTATTCCACTCGTGACTGGTCGTCAGTCTGACTTGAGTCAGCTACTTTCACACTGAGGGTTCTATCTGTGAGCCAGTTTGCAACCCACCTAGTGATATAGGGGCTGATGCCTAGCTTAGTCAGTTTTTCGATGATTCCCGAGTGGGGAATGGTATCAAATGCCTTAGCCAGATCAAGTAGGTTGTATGAACCACCTTGCCTTCATCCAAAGGTCTGGTGACTGACTCAGAGAAGTCGACCAAGTTGAGCAGACATGATCTACCCATCACAAAACCAAACTGTGTGGGATCCAGAGTTTGGAAATTCCCTATAGCCTTGTTTATTAGGTCCACAATGATGCGTTCCATAGCTTTGCATATTTATTTATTTATTTTATTTTACATTTGTTGACCGGGCTAGTCTAACTGGATATATGTCCATTTTCAGCAGAGGCCCGGGGAGAAAAGCTCCACATGCAAGCATTTGTAATAACAGGTAAAACATTAAGCATGGTTATAATATATATGTCAAAAATCATTAGATATTAAGTAAAAAGCAGAAGTTGAGAAACAGAGAGTGTATTTTGTTTAGAGTTTCTTAAAGCTAGAGAAAGGAAAAAAAGAAAAAAAATTTGCTAGTACCTAGATACCTGAGGAAAGGTAGTTATTTACAGCAGATGTGTTGAGAGTACCTAGATACCCAAGGTAAGCTAGTCAGGGTTGCTACAGGGGCAGAGCCAGTGGGTTTTGAGGTGTGTTTTGAGTTGGAATTTGAAGCAGGGAAGAGAGGAGATTGCTGTAAGATTGTAAAGAAGAGTGTTCCAGGTTTTTCCTATTGTGTTGGAGAACAAGGATTTGCCAGCTGAGTTATTGGGTTTACTAGTCGATATAAGTAGTTTGTCGGAGGAGCGAAGGCTTTTAAGATTGCAGTATGGAGTGATAAGTGAAGTGAGAATGGGGGTGTTTATGGGTTTGTAAAGGATTTTGTGGGCTAAGGAGATCTGGTGAAATAGAATTTGGTTTTGTAGTTCGAGCCATCGTAGTTGCCTTAAGTTTTGGCACTGATGAGTTCTAAAAGTAGAATTAGTGGCAAATCTGGCAATATTGATGTAGGCAGCAGACAGTTTGCTAAGGTTAGCTTTGGACACTGAAGTGTAGATGGGAGAGGCATACAGGAGAGTGGAGATAAGATGGGTCTGAGCAATGGAAGTTCTGGCAAGTGGAGTAAGGAATGGTTTAATTCTATAGAGGGAGCCTAGTTTTCTGTTAACTAATTTTATAGTACTGCTGATGTGTGTGTCAAAAGTCAGATTGTTGTCTATTTCAACTCCGACGAGTTTGGTAGTTGGATCGGGTGATATGTTCGTGCCATTATTTGATGTGACACAGAAATTCAGTGGAGAGGATTTTCGGGTTGGTGAGAAGAGTAATAATTTGTTTTTTTTGGGGTTCAAAATTAAGCATCGTTTGAGGAACCAAATTTCTACGGTTTCAAAAGTCTTTTGGGTGAGAGAGTGCAGTATAGAGGGGGATGAGGCAGAACAGATTAAAGTAGAATCATCTGCATATTGTATACAGGTGGCAGGAGAAATATGAGTATGAAGATCATTAATGAAAATTGAAAAGAGGAGAGGGCCAAGAATTGAGCCCTGGGGGACTCCTAGAGTAATGGGGAGGTGGTTGGATAAGTTATTTTACCACCTCACTACCTGTTTTCTGTTGTGCAGGTAAGAGTGGAACCATTTAATTGAGCTTGTGTCAAGTGCAAATGATTTAAGTAAGTGTAATAATATCAGACTTGTCAGGCTAATGGGGCATATCAGACTTGTCAGGCTAATGGGGCAATAGTTCCCAGGATTTGTAGTCGCTCCTCCTTTGTGAAGAGGGATGACTGTAGCAGTGCGCCATTCGGTAGGGACAAAGCCTGAGGTGAGGCTGTGATTTAACAGGGCACACAGGTGAGGTGCCAGTTCACTCTATAGTTCATGTAGAACACAGCCAGGGATATTGTCAGGTCTCATAGAAGCTGTACTCTTGGCCTTGGATAGTGCTGTTTTAACCTGTGCAGCAGTAATACTGGGTGCCTGGCAATCTACTGGTATTGTGATTGGTCCTTTGGGGGGGGGGGGGGAGTTGGCACTGAATCTGTTGGCCAATATACTGGCAATATCTGTTGGCTCGGTATAAGAGGTACTGTTGTGCAGTAGCTCAGAGCAAATCTGGGTATTTCTGTGGAGATTGTTTACATAACTACAGAAGTCCTTGTGGTTGTCTTTACTATCTGCTGCAATTCTGTTTTGATAGCTAGCTTTAGAGGACTTGATGAGGAGATCTCAACTTTTTGTTGAGGCTGATAAGGGAGTTTTTTCCAGTCTTGGGACTTCACCTTACTCCGCATCAGTTTCCTCCTTCTTTTGTAGAGTTTGTTTAGGGCAGGGGAGCTCCAGATTTGGCTTCCTTTTTTTGGAGGAGTGTCTTGGTTCTACTGGGTATGGCAAGATCCATGCATTTGTGTACATGTTCGTACAGTGCACTGGTGTATGATTCGACAGTCATGCAACTATTCTCCATTTGCATGGGTGCCGTGAAGTTAGCCACCTCTGGTTTTAGGAGCCCAAAGTTAGCTTTGGAGAAGTTTTTCATGGTGGCTACCTTTGCAAGGGGTAGATGGGGTGGGAGGGATGTGGATTTCTAAGGTGGTTAGTTTGTGGACGGATCTAAGCAGGGAGGAGTTGACCACTGGTGTAGAGCAATGGTCGCCCAAGTTAATAATGACCAGGTCAAGGATGTTGCTACCTCTAGTGGGGGTAAGAACGAGCTGGTCCAGGGCACTGGAATTAATGAATTCCAGGAAACGCTGGGCAAGTGTATTGGTACATGAGTAGTTTTCCCAGTTAATGGAGAGGCAGTTGAAGTTGCCCAGTATGAGAGTGTTAGGCTGAACCCTAATATTCTCCAGGGTGCTTAGGAACGTGGAGTGAGAGTCTTGGGACATGGATGGGGACCTATAGCAGGCTACGACCTGATTCGTTGTCTTACCCAATATTAGCTGCACCTGAAGTATCTCAGATGCGTTATGATGGGCTACCAGTCTGGAGGTGTGCGCATCCTTTATGAATATGGAAACACCACCACCTTTGGAGCTTTGGTCCAAGTTCTGGGGCCGAAAGGTGTGGAATGAGTTATAGCCTGGTACTGCAGGGGTGCTTTCTACTGCCTTGAACCAGGTCTCACTTACAGCACAAATGTTGATGTTCTCTATTTTAAGGAGTGTTTCGAGTGAGTGCATTTTGAGATTTAGACTTCTAGCATTGAGCAGCTTGACACTCAAACTGCATCACTGCACAGGAAGGGGATACCCAGTGTTGCACATGGATATAAGGGAATCCATGGTGGCAGCCTAAACCACCCCAACAAAGTCCACCAATAACAGGGGAAGCCGCTAGTTCAGGTACATGGCCAGGATCAAGGGTTACATGTTTTAAATGCAACACTGGGGCAGTGTATTATAACAGATGTTCACAGAAGCAAGGTGGGGAACATAAGGTGGGGGAGTCAGCAAGTGGGAATAACAGTATGCCAGTGGTAAGTTGTCTGGAGACAACAGGGGTACCAAACTATCACCAGAGTTTATATCCTATCTTAGTGGATGGAAAAAGTACAGTTTTGTACCTACCATAAATGTAGATGTTCGAAGATCCACATTGCTGCAGTCCTTACACTTGGGTATTCCGCTGTCCTCAGTCGGCCCGAATATCAAAGTATAAGGCTGACGTCGGTCAGGGCGCATTTGACTGACGTCAGGACGTCAGGGTACAAATGCGCATGACCGACGTCATATCCTCAGTCTTTTCTTGCCCCAGATGTCAGAAGACCCAAAAAATAAAGGTCAAAACCAAAAGACAGCAAACAACCAACCAACCACCTTTGCACTAACTATATGTACAATATATACAATATACAAAATGTACAACCCAACCCACACAACCACCTCTAACTACAGAGGGAAGGAGGGAGGGTAAATTGGACTGCAGCAATGTGGATCTTGAACATCTACATTTATGGTAGGTACAAAACTGTACTATGTTCTTCATCTCACATTGCTGCAGTCCTTACACTTGGGTAGAATCCCAAAGCAGAGGTAAGGGAGGATGGCTAACTACAAGGAAGCAGGAGCTGCCAAAATGCCCTGCAAAACAGCAGTGGCAAAACCAGCCCTGGACTTAGAGTAAAGTGGCAGGTGATAATGCTTAGAGAAAGTATGCACAGAACTCCAAGTAGCTGCCTCCAAAATATCCTTGGTTGCCACCCCTCAAAAGCTGTTGAAGTGGCAGTAGCCCTAGTGGAATGAGGTCTAATCCCAGCCGGAATCTCCTTGCCATGATGGGAATAACAGAAAGCAATGCAAAATCCAATCCACCTAGAAATAGTTTGTTTTGAGACAGGCTTGCCCTGAGAACTCAAAGCAAAAGAAACAAACAACTGCTGAGACTGCCTGAAACCTTTAGTTCTGTCCAAATAATAACGCAACTGCCTGTGGACATCTAAAGTGTGCAAAATCTTTTCCCCTTTATTTTGGGGATTTGCATAAAAAGTAGGCAAATGAATAGTTTGGTTTAAAGCCACACTAGAAACCACCATAGGCATAAAGGAAGGATTAGTACGTAATGATACCCTATCCTTATGGAAAATCAAGAAAGGCTCAACCGCCATAAGGGCCTGTAATTCAGAAACCCTTCTTGCAGAGGTAATGGCCAACAAAAAAGCAGTCTTCCATGATAAATATTTCAACTCAGCAGTAGCTGCAGGCTCAAAAGGTTGTAGAGTGAGTTTCTCCAACACAAAATTGAGATCTCAAGCAGGAGTAGGAGCCCTTCGTGGGGGTCTTATATTCTTTGCCCCTCTAAGAAATTGCTTGAACAAAGGATGAGAAAACAATGGTGGGTTGCAATCATAGTGAGCTGAAATTGCTGCAGCATGAACTTTAATAGAAGAGAAAGACAAACCTTTGTCTAGCAACTCAGTAAGATATTGAAGAGCCACACACAAATTAGGCTCAGAAACATCAAATTTTTTGCTGCACTCCAAAACAAAAATCTCTTCCATTTGTCTGCGTACACTTTCCTTGTACTAGGCCTCCGAGCTTCCAAAATAACATTTAAAACTTGCTGAGGAAGTGGAGGCCCACCATGGTTCAAAACAGAATATGCCAGGCTGTTAGGTGCAGAGAGTGAAGCTTGACATTTAGCAAATGGCTGTCCTCCTGCGACAACAGGTGTGGAATCAAGGCAAAGGCCATGGAGGCTTCCGTACCAGACTCCTCAGTAATGGGTACCAGTGTTGTCGAGGCCAATTCAGAGCTATTAAAATCATCCTTGGCTTGTCCTGTCTGACCTTTAGAAGTACCTTTAGGAGGAGAGGCAGAGGCGGAAAGGCATACACATGAAGATTGTTCCAATTGAAAGAAAGAGCATCCACTCTCCAAGCTGTGGGATGAAACCTTTTGTGCAAAACCTTGGCAGCTGATGGTTTAGTGGAGAAGCGAACAGATCTATGTCTGGAGTTCCCCAGGACACTGTCAATTTCTGAAATACATGAGGATCCAATTTCCACTCCTGGGGATCCATAATTGTCTGCTCAACACATCTGCTAAGGAGTTCTGTGCTCCTGGCAGAAACCTTGCCCGAAGATTGAGCTGTAAACTGAGAGCAGTCTCCCACAAAATCATTGCTTGCCTGCATAGAGGATAAGAATGTGTTCCCCTTGCTTGTTGATGTACCACATGACAGTTGTGTTGTCTGTTAGAATCAACACCTGCCCTGGAAGAAGTAATTCCTTGAAAGCAATCAATGCAAACTGGACTGCTAACATCTCCTTCATGTTGATATGTAGATGTTGTAGTCTGACAGGCCACTTGTTTTGTATCCACTTTCCATGTAGATGAGCTCCCAAGCTTTGTCTGAGGCATCTGTCGTTAAAATCTGACTCGCCTCTGGCCGGGTCACAGAGAGTCCCTTGTTTAGGTGACATTCCTGAGCCCACCACAAAAATTCCTTTTGAATGCAAGGTATTATTTGAATGACAGTGTCCAGATCCTGGCAGTGCTGTGTCCATACATTTTGAGATACCATTGTAGCTTCCTCATATGCAGTTTGGCATTGGGAAGTACCAGAATACAAGATGCCATGAACCCTAAGGCTTGAAGGACTGTCCTTGCAGTCAGCCGGACTGATGAGATAGTTGATGGAAGTAAAGGGATAGACTCTTTTGTTTGTCCGGGGTTAAAAGGCCATCTGGGATGCTGTATTCAGTCTCACACCCAGAAAGCACATGTCTTGAGAGGGTACTAGACTGGACTTTATTTCGTTCACAGAATACCCTAGGCATCTTAGCACTGCTATCACATATTCCAAATGATGAAGAAGCTCTTCTCTTCCTTGAGCCAGAATTAGGCAGTCGTCCAAATAAGGATAGATCTGTATTCCTTTTAGTCTGAAGAAAGCTATCACTGGAGCCAGAACTTTCGTGAACACTCTGGGCGCAGTAGATAAGCCAAAGGGCAATGCAGAGAACTGATAGTGAGAAGTCCCAGCTCGAAAACGCAGATACTTTCTGCAACTTAGTCTGATAGGAACATGAAGGTAAGCCTCCTTGAGATCCAAAGTTACCATCCAATGATCCTTGCCCAGCAGAGGTAAAAGCTGCTGCAACGTCAACATTTTGAACTTGGGAATGTCCAGATAAGTGTTGAGGGTAGATAAATCCAAAATTGGTCTCCACGCGTTCCCCTTCTTTGGTACTAGGAACAGGCGAGAATAAAATCCTAGGCCCACTTCTGGCCGAGGGACCGGCTGTATGGCCCCTAGTTGGAGCAACAGAGAAACCTGTTTGTGAGCCTCTATTCTTTGTTGAGGAGGAACGTCTGGCATGCCTTTGAAAGGAGGCAAGGTATGGAAATAAAACCTGTAGCCGTGGTGTATGATATCCAATACCCATCTGTCTTGGGTAATTAAACTCCAATTTTCCTTGAAAAATGCCAACCTTCCCCCCAAAGGTGCTGCCAGACGAGCAGGCTCTGGCAGCTGAAAAGGTAGGTCATTGGGTCTGCTTACGAAAGGACTGACCCCTGCCCTCACCCGAAGCCTGTGCAGGAGAACTCCCTGTTCTAGGCCTGAAAGAGCCCTGAGCTCTGCCCTTACCACGTCTAGATCTACCCCTAGACTGTGAATCATAAGAAGGATACGTCCACCCTTTAGTAGGCCAATTTCTACTAAACTTAGGAGGCTGGACCTGCAAAAAATCTTTAACAGTCTGCATAGACTTAGCCTTGTCTTCCATTTTCTTTAAAACTGTCTCAACAGGAGGACCAAACAACACGTCAGATTGTAAAGGAGCATCTAAAATCCTTGTTTTAACATGTTCAGACAAATTCTGATCCCTCAGCCAGGCGTGCCTGCGAAGAACTGACCCAGTGGCAGCCACCCTAGATGAGGCCTGTACAGCATCAAAACCACATTGCAAAGAATGCTTACCCACCTGTTCAGAAACATGCACTAAATCTTGCAGCTCCTTACAATCAATACCTACTGCCAGAGCATCAACCTTAGATTTCAATTGTGAAAGGAGATAATTTTGGTATTTCAACATATGAAACTGGCAATTCAGAGCCCTCATAGCAAGAGTGGAAGAAGTATAGACTTTCTTGCCCCATCTATCCAAGGCCCTAGCCTCCTTGTCTGCAGGAACCGGATTCTTAACAACAGAAGCCTTAACACCTTTAGGCCCATGGCTAACAGTTTCTGGGTCTGCCCTAGGACTCTTAAAAAGATACTTATGAGCTTCAGGCACCCTGTAATACCTATCCGGTTTAACAGGAGCAGGAGGCAAAGAATCAGGATTAAGAGAAGCTTCCATAAAAACATCTTCCACTACATCCAAAACAGGAGGTATAGCCAAAGGCCTATGCTGGGGTAACAACAGAAATTCCCTAAGCCTTTTCCTGGAATCAGAGAAGTCCTGACCTTCCCACTTAAAATGCTCCCTCATGGAATGAGGAGTTTCCGAAAAAGAAAAATCCTCAGGAGGAGTAGCAGAAGGAGTAGAATCATCCACATCAGAATCAGAATAAGGAGAGTACTCCTGCAAGTCTTCAGCCGAAGACTCTGAAACATCTGAAGCCTGCTCAAAACCCCCAGCTCAGGCTCCACCCTAGGCCTCTTATCAGGAGGGGCATAGAACCCTGATCAAAGTAATCAAATCTTCTGCCATTTTAAGCATATGCTTCTTGGGCACAGTACCTGAAGAGCTAGGGGTAACACTAACTGAAGCTAAACCTGGCCTGCCCCTGGGGGAAGTCTTTGAAACAGAAGGAGAGGGCCTAGCCACCTTAGGAAGGGAGGGGAGTATAGTAACATGAGAAGCCCCCTCAGCCTGACTAGTCTCCAGAGAGGCCACATCTTGCAATAACAAGGTTTCCCCCTGGGAACACAAAGAAACCTCCGGTGGAGCCACCGGCTCCACCGACACCTCTAAAGAACCGGCGTCTGGTACAGACGGTTCTTCCATCCTAGGCTTAACTGCTTTGTCCTTGCGCTTCTTTGAAGAAGCGGGCGTCGGAGCATCCGATGGCATTTTATAGTTACACCGCTTCCCAAAGACTAACCTCGCACAATCCAACCTTCTTTTAATAGTGCGTTTATTAAATCTAGCACAAGAGCAACAGCCAACAACGTCGTGCTCAGGCCCTAAGCAAGGAATACACAAAGTATGATAATCTTTATGCGGTATCTGTTTCCCACAAGAAATGCAATTATTAACTTTTTCTGACATCCGGTAAATGACTGAGGCAAGAAAAAACTAAAATATTCCCCAACGGGGTACTTAGCCAACTTTGAACTCGGTCTGAAACTTCTAAATCGAAAAATCTCAGAACGCCAACTGGCACTTGCAACACTGCTTCTGCATCGGACCATGCGGCAAAAAAGACTGAGGATATGACGTCGGTCATGCGCATTTGTACCCTGACGTCCTGACGTCAGTCAAATGCGCCCTGACCGACGTCAGCCTTATACTTTGATATTCGGGCCGACCGAGGACAGCGGAATACCCAAGTGTAAGGACTGCAGCAATGTGAGATGAAGAACATCAGGCCACTGCTAAGAGAGAGAGAGAGCCTCTGGCATAACCATTGTGAAGCCTACAGTAGTTAAAAAGGAGCAGTACTTGCTTGGGCAGTCCACTCCAGTCAAAGCTTTAGAAGGGATCCCATTCCAAATGCTTTTGGCCTGGGCTCACCTTGACTGTGATGGTGGAAAAGTAAGTAAGCAAATAGGTGCGTTTGAGGATATCCTTGCACATGTCCTGACAGGGAATGCTTTTGATAATGCAGTACCTTGTGCGCATGCAGTTACACACAGTCAGGCTTGGAGACAGGCATGTGGAGCTGGTAGCCTGAGGGAGACCCAGACAGACCCCACACCTGAAGCCACAGCTGGTGAGGTGGCTATTTGAAGGAGGGAGATACCCTGTAGCAGTGAACCTGAAGGTGAGCCACAGCTACTGGTAGATACTGATGTTCCATTGGACAGAGTGACTGCAAGGGCAGAGGTGAGTGGTAGTACCTGGGCGGACAGTGAGGTACTGCTGTCAGAGGATACCAGGCTTCCTGTGGAAAGGTAGCTTGGAAGGGCCACAAAGATAGAGTTGAGACAGGCTCAGCTCTCAGACCTTACATAACGAGGCTTGAGGGAGGTAGCTAGGGAGGTGCCTGATTCTCAAGGAAAAGGGAAGTCTGTTTACTGGAACAAAGGATTAAAATACAGAGAGTGGACCCCTGAGGGAGGGCTTGAGGGTGAGGTAATACAGCAGTTGGTAGTACCCAGAGCATACCATCTGGCACTTCTAGCCCTAGCCCATGACATTCCTTTTGCAGGTCATATGGGCATAAAGCATACCAAGAAATGCATTATACAAAACTTTTATTAGTCTAGGATTGCAAGGGAAGCAACAGGGTACTGCAGGACCTGTGAGCAGTGCCATAAATTAGGCAAGGTAGGAGACGAGGTCAAGGCTCCTTTGATGCCTCTGCCTGTGATTGAGGAGCCATTTCAGAGGATAGCTATGGATGTTGTGGGGCCTCTGAGTTCCCCAAGTTCCACAGGGAAGAAGTATATCCTGGTGGTAGTAGATTATGCTACTAGATACCCTGAGATGGTGGCTCTGTCCTCCATTGAGGCTGACAAGGTGGCAAATGCCTTGTTAGAGATTTTCAGCAAGGTATGTTTCCCAAGAGAAATACTGCCTGACAGAGGTGCCAATTTCATGTCAGATCTGCTGGCTTGTCTGTGAGAGCACTGTGGGGTGAAGCACCTAAAGACCACCCCCAGACTAATGGTCTTGTGGAGATGTTAAACTCTACACTAAAGACCATGCTACAGGCATTTGCAGACCAGTTTAAGAGAGAGTGGGACAAATATTTGCCCCATCTACTGTTTGCATACAGAGAGGTACCCCAGGAATCCACAGGTTTTTCACCCTTTGAGTTGCTGTACACCCATAGGGTGAGGGGGCCTTTAGCTTTGATTTCTGATGACAGGGAGGGTGAGTATGAATCCCACAAGGAGTCTGTTGTGGCATATCTCCAAAACCTCAGGACAAAGCTTAGGGAGCTCATGGGCAAAAAAGGTTTGGTATGACAGGAATGTTCGAGCCCAAGAGTATGCTGTGGGACAGCTGGTTATGGTTCTCATTCCTGTCAAACACAATAAGTTGCAGGCAGCTTGGGAGGGACCCTTCAAAGTGGTAAGGAAGGTCAGCGATGTTAACTACATGGTAGAAATGCTAGGCAGGAGGCAGGGGCACACAGTGTACCATGTTAACATGAAAAAAAACCTTACCATGACTGGAAGGCCCTACTGCTGAGTATTTGCAGTGGATGGCAGGAGGAGTCTGAGCGGGATCTATGGCTACATCGTGCCAGCCAGCAAAATGTCAAGTTAATAAGGTGGTGGCTAGGGTTGCATGCATATGACATAGCAGTGCAGCACTGTAGTGGGGTCAGCAATGCCAATGCAGATGGGTTCTTAAGGCAAGGTATGGGTTAATGTATTCAAGACAGGCTCATTCCTCTCAAGAAATGTTTCTCAAGGGTCACTTGCGAAACTAGCTTGAGTCATCAAAGAGGGGTACACACGTGACAATACGAGGTATTTTCAACTATGCCAGGAGAATTAGGGCAGTGGATGTGTAAAATATGCCAGCAAAGCTAGGTGGAGTTTTGTAAAGAATTATGTGTCATTTGTATCAAACAAATTTGTACGGATGCTTATGTTGAACATGTACTTGTAAAGTTACTAGTTGTTGTTGTGTCTAAAAAAATTACTAACAGTGGGTCCTGCTGGACAGAAAAAAGAAATCTGTATGTCAGACTGTACTATAATGACTGAAATTAATATTGTAACAGAGGTTACTGGAAGAGAAGAGGTTAACCTCAGCCTCAGCTGTTAGAAAAATATCCTGAAATTAAATTACGTAATTTAGGCTATAAAGATTGTATCTCACAGGTCTTAATGCAACCTGAGACAAAAAGGCTGTACTAGGAAGCCTTCTATATTGTCCTTAGAGGTGAACTGTTATTCTGGAAGGGTGGAAGTTTGAAATTGTTTTACAACTTCCAGAATTTTGCAACACATCTTAGCAAATCACTACATGTATGTATGGTAACACATATGTGTTAGTAAAGTGGGGTAGTATGGAACCAGAAGTCAGATGACCAGATGTATTTGACGTCCTTCTGTAATCCAGCACAAAAGTTGTGTTTTAATACTAGATGAGACTGAAGTCTCAGAGCAGTCTGTTTTTGTAACCTGACATAGAAGGATCACTCACTTACTTCATCATGCTTTGCTTTAGTAAGTAACAAGGGAATTCTTTAGATCAGTCGGTAAAACATAGTGAGATTAGTTAAGTACTGTTTTTCTCTATCTGTGTGAATCTATCCATCTGTGTTATTTTAACATTTCCTGTGATTGAAACTCTGGCTTTTATTGTAAAAAGATATTTAGTATTTTCATATTCTTTTATTATTTGTTATTATTAAATATATTTAAATTTTCATTGTGTCTAGTCTTTTAGAGAATATTTTATCCTTTGAGAGTACTTACATTTATTTGGTGACACTGTGGCCACACCTGAAAGCCTTACCACATTGGTCAAACACTACCATTTGTATTAATATTAATTTCACTCAGTATAACTGGGTGCCCTTGTAAGAGCCTTGGAGTAGCTGGGTTTGGAGTGTCAGGTGGCAGAAACTACTTTATAGTCTGGGCAAAGGGTAGCAGAACGAGTAAATCTGTGTCAGCCTTTCCCAAGTGTGTGTGTGTGTGTTTGTGTGTGTGATAATCAGATCTCAAAGAGTGTGTGTGTCACTGCTTGGAGCAGGTACACAGAGCACTGGTTTCACACAGAGAGTGGTGGAGGACTTGGCTTGGACACTCGGATGATGACTCAGCTCTACAGCTGTGTCAGTGGGGAGTCTTATTGGGGGCTTGGAGACAGAGAGAGAGAGAGAGAGAGAGAGAGGGAAACCCTGCCCCTGGACTGAGTGTGTTCCTTGTGTGCTCTTAAGGGAAAGTGTGCTTGATGCAGAGATCTGCATCTGGAAATACTGTGTGTGTCTACTTTTGTTCCAAGTGAACATCCCTCACCAGTGTCAGTGGTGAGGACTCAGGCTCCTTGATCACTAGCCCAGAGGGGGGGGGAACGTCACAACAGATATGACTGAACACTGCACACGGCAAAAATGATCAAGATGGAGGTCCTTCTTTACATAGGATTATGGGTAAATGGGAGCATTTTTTTAGCCTAGGAAAGTTTTAGGTGCTCAGGTAGAGGAAAATGGTCTGGTACTATGACACGTAGCACAGAATCTGATGTGTAATCCTCATTAAAAGTTTTAATGTGTTTTGAGACATTTTGTATTATGTTTACTGTTGGCTTTCAGATTTTATTTATTTTTTTACATAACACTTAGCAAAAGAAAGAAAGTGGTACCCATTACCTTCTCTTTTTCTCAGATTTGGTAATAATTTCTGAAAGTACGAAACTATTTTTTTTTAGTTAAGTAAGGCTAAACGTTTCTTATGAATAAAATGCAGTTCAGCCATTCAGATTTCTGGAAAATGAAAACACTCACTACTGCATAAAAAAGCAATAACATGCTACACGGAATGGGGTTACCCATAACTTACTCACACGTTATTTGATGCTACTGTAAGCAAGTAACAACTTCAAAAACACTATGGACACTACTGCTCACACTCTGGAGCACCTTATTTATAATTCAATGGACTCTTAGTTATTGATTTATCACTGTACAACACAGAGGTTATTTATTTATTTAACATTTATTTACCGGGAAAGTCCAACTTGGAACAAAGCCAGTTTTCAGCGGAGGCCCGGGGAGAAACGCTCCAGACGCATCTCTTTGTAATGTGGGAGGAAACTGGAGCACCAGGAGGAAATCCACATGAACGCAGGGAGGACATGCAGACACCGCACAGAAGGCACTCCAGCCAAGAATCGCACTGCAGAACCTCTTGTTGTGAGGCGACAACGCTACTGCTGTACCACTGCGCCATCCACAGTTAAAGTTCATCACATACTTCATAAAGTTCATCACGTAGCCCTTGGTTTGATTCCTTGACAGCCTACATGAAGTATAGGAAATTCAGTACAAATCACTTAACCAGATCAGTGCTTCTGGGTAACTCCCTGGAAAATGCACTTGTGTCTACACAGTACAATCAGGTGTGTAAAAAAAATATATATTTTAAGACAGGATTATCAACAATGAGACATGTCTGGATAATGGGGTTCTAAGGCTTCAAAACTCCACTGCACAAACAGCAGTAACAGCAGACAAAATGAAAAAAAAAATCATGTGACATCATAAAAAATCAGCTACATAATTATGGCCTGGCATTCCACAATAAATTACACTCTTCTTATCTCCAATACCTCTAAAGCAAACATACAGAAGCCCTTTACAGAGAAAATCTTTCGGAACATGCACATACAATCTGTGTTTATGACTCGCATACAGATACAGACAGAAAAACACACACGTACACACACACACACACACACACACACACACACACACTCACACACAAACTTACATACACATGCATAACATAAACTGATCCTAGCTGAACTGATGATGTGCAAAACATGCACTTTTCCACCACCTACACCTGACTCCTAAGCCAGGTAACTGCTATGCCCCCAATTCTTAGAAAATCTAAAATGCACACTGTAGTATACTGAATCAACCTAATAAAAGTCACTTCTAGCCTCATGAGCAGATAATGACACATTGTAATTCTCGTAACTGATAGCAACAGTTGTTATACAATAAGAAAATGCGTCAGTGGGGGAAGGGTTTCCGGTTGAAATGAGCACCATGTGCTAATGAATCAATTTAACTCCTTCTCAGTAATTTTTTTTATTATTTTATTAAAAAAAAAAAAAAAAAAAAAAAAACAGTTTTGAGAGTGTGATGCTGTGAAGTAGCTCTCATGTGTCTGTAGATCCAATGATAAAAATAGAGACAAAGTCCGGAATGAGCTTTTCACAAGGCTGGAAGGGTAGTCAGTCTCCTCGGTTACCAGTGCTGAACTACGTCAGCTGTGACGACAAGGTAGGCACAGCACAGAATGTTGCAAAGTGACTCTCTCTTACCTGCAGAACTTTAAGTAAAGGCTAAGCTAGTGCAGAGGGATAAAGGGAGAATTAAAACATGGTGCCTTTTTCTCCAATGAAATACATAGCACACAAGAAGCTTTTCTATTAACGTTTTCTAGGAGTGATCTGTTAACAGCCATCTGTACAAGAAGCTTTTTATCATCGGTATTAATCAAAAAAGATTACCACTTTGCTCTGTCATTTAGTGTATGTTCAGACTCCTCCAGCAGATAAAAACACCATCAATGTGTTTACAGCTGATGAGGAACAGCTAGTATCACATCACATTCTCCTCCACCATCTGATACCCATGTAATGGTGATCTAGAATGCAGCCACTGACTGAAAAGACAGACACTCACTGACAATCCACTGCAGTGTCTCTTTTCTTATCAGAAAGAAGTTAACAGTTGTCTAGGCTGCTAATCCATTCTACTGTGCTCATCATTAGTCACATCTGTTCTACCACACAATAATTCAAGTTTTTCTCCATTATCTGAAAGTTAAGAATCTCGGGCTATGCTGCAGTGACTGAAGTTGTGCAATAACACCACCTTTTTCACAAAAATCTGAGAAAAATGTAGACAACAGCTGTCCCTGCTCTGGTCAAGTATTTTCATGACAAATTAGGCTCCATTTTTGCATCTGATGGCCACAGTAAATGAAAGAATTGTATATAAGGAGTTCAGATTCAACCGTGTGTCTCAAAAGCAGGCATAGCTAACAAAAATCCAGGTTCTACTCCAGCAGTTCCTTGGAGAGGCACCTACCAGTAATACAAGTTCTGGTTAAGTACTCCATTTCAGAAGGATCAACACTAGAACTGCTATTAGATGTGACCATTATGGCAGAAATATCTAACAGCATTGCAGGTTCTGTCCCAGCATGTTATGGAAGGGGTATCTACTAGCAGTACAGGATCTGGCATAGTATCCTCATGGTACTGGGACCTAACAATCTAGTTTCTAGTTCAGTATCCCACAGAAGGCTATACAAGAGTAATCTAAGTTCTGGTCCAGTACTTTAAAGCACAGGTACCAGTATATCATGATAGGGCTACCTACTATAGTTCTAAAGATCTGCCTATCTTTAAGGTAGGTGTACCTAAAATTCTCTCTGTAGAGAATTTTATGGAAGCGTATGTTGGAAGAGACTAAACAAAAGATAATACAAAGACTAAGAAACTGGAAGCTCTTGTTTATAGAAATGGATAGTAAGATACAAGCAGTGAAAATGCTTCTAGTTCCTTTACTTTTATATACAGGTCAAGCATATTTTTATCAGCCACAGGAGAAGTTGTAGATAATTAATAAGGAGTTGAAGGAATTTATCTGGGAGGGGAAGAAGGCAAAAGTTAAGTGGGATAAGTTGATCCTTCCAAAAAAATGTAGAGGATTATGATAGGGTTGTCGATCCTGAGCTATTATGTATTCGAAGCATGGATGCCAAAAAATTTACCTAAAGAGGAAGTGCGAGAGGTGCATTTCTTGCCATTTGTGTTGAAAACACATAACAATAAGGATCAGAAACCAGATCATAACTCTTTTTAGTGCATGGAGCTTTATCTGCTCCTTGTACTACTAGTTAAAGTACAACGAAAAAACAAAAAACACTAAGTATTTTGCCAGCTTTCAAAGCTGTAAAGCACTTAGTCAACGCTGTAAGAAAGGCAGTGTAACACAGTCCCTTTCATTTACACTCACCTTGCCATGTCTTTCAACTGTTCAGATTTTCACAGAATGTCCATATTTTTGTCTCATATATTTGGTCTGTTCCTCAAACTCCATGTTTTTTGGACAAATTACTGAGGACTTAATTACTAAAATAATGAAATACATGTTTCAGGCTTTGTCAGTGTTTGCTGAATTTTGTTATTTGCTAGTAATTACAGGTGTGGGGGTAGCCACATTCTTTGATTTCCTGTCCTTGCCTATTTAAGTGGTACAGTGTGAAATATTTTCTGCTTAAAAACCTCAGCTTTGGCTGGCTAAGAACTTGTTGTAATCAACTGGACGTATAAGAGAATTTAAGTACCTTTATCTGCACTTTTTTTTCAAAAAAATACAGTATTTAAATTGATTTTAACTGTGTGTTGCAGGAATATTAACTGAACTGGAAGTTTTGACTCTGCTCTTCAGTTAGTCTCACCCACCCTCCCTGTTTTTGTTTTGGTGTTAATCTTAGTGGCCTTGAAACTGCCCGCCCCTCTTGTAAATTTGTGTTTGGATACTCCTTCTGGGCCCATCTCATTTGCTCACTCAACTGAGTGCAGTGAGATCATATTCTGATTTCAGGCACTCCTACTGTGTACAAAGAGAGCATCCGGGAAACAGAAAAAAAAATTAAGCTTGTTTCCTGCCTTTCCTGTTAAGTGGTATAGACTATTTGTAGGCTTCTGAGCCCCCAAGCCCTTCTGTGTTGGAGGGAAGCCTTCTAGCTTAGTTTTTTTTTCTTATAACTAGCCAGTTTTCTAGTTTCAGCACTCAAATCTGTTTCTTTGATCTCAGCATTTGTTCAGAAAAAAAAAAAAAAAAAAAAAAAAAAAAATCTGCTTTTACTGTACTTGTGTTTCTACCTACTTTATTTTACTTTTGCATCATCTTAAAAATACTCAATTGTATTTATTACTGCTTGGTGTAACTCATTCTAAGCCTTTTGGTTTAAACACTTGGGCTTCGGACCAGTTGTTTTGCACTGAGAGGGTTTGTGGTCTGCACTGTAGTGGCAGAACAGGTAGCTTACATTCTTCTAGGTTGGGAACTACTGATTGAGGGCTCAGTGTCTGTTATTCTAAAAGTGTATTAATTCTGGTTTAAGCACTTGGGCTTTCAGGCCAGTTATTTTACATTAAGAGGGTTCGTGGTCTGCACTCTTGTGGGAGAAGAGCCTGGACTCTGCCCTTCTGAGCTGGGAATTTCTGGTTAAAGGCTTATTTATAGTGCATGCATATCTGAACTGCTTCTTACTGAAGTTGGTGCGCCTTGTTTGCTGTGGCATAGACTGGATTCGGGCCTGCTGGATCTAGCTTTGTTTGTCTAACTTGAGCACTAATCCAGGCATTCTCTAAAGTATTCAATTGTATTTATTACTGCTTGGTAGTAACTTGATTAAAGTGTAGCTATCATTCTAAGTCTTTTGGATTAAGCACTTGGGCTTCAGACCAGTTGTTTTACATTAGGAAGGTTTGTGGCATGCACTGTGGTGGCAGGACAGGTAGCTTTCATCCTTCTAAGTTGGGAACTGCTGATTGAGAGCCCAGTGTCTGTTATTCTTAAAGTGTATTAGTTCTGGTTTAGGCACTTGGGCTTCAGGCCAGTTATTTTACATTAAGAAGGTTCATGGTCTGCACTCTTGTGGGAGAAGAGGCTGGACTCTGCCCTTCTGAGCTGGGAATTTCTGGTTAAAGGTTTATAGTGCCTGAATATTTGAACTGTATCTTACTGAAATTGGTACACCTTGTTTGCTGTAGCATAGACTAGATCCAGGCCTGCTGAATCTAGCTTTGTTTATATGCTTGTTGTTTGTTTGCTTGCTAATTCCACCTAATACGCGACTTCTCAGCGCTTCTGTGGATCACTAGTGATATCTGCATTGTTTACTGTACTTATTTCCTTGTTTCACTTGAAAGAAAGTTACTGTTTGTCGTTTTTGCATTTCAGTTACCTGGCACTTGCGCGCTAAAGCAATTATATAAGTCAGCACTAAAAATTAAAAGCACTACACCCTCACTCCCCACTGGCCCTTGTTTTCAATTATTAAGGAATTCCCAATATTATTCTAGCATGTCCAAAGGTCAGTTGTCAATCTCCTCTCCGGTCCAGCTGGTGAATCTGGGAATCTTGAGGCAATGTTACAACTGCCTCATGTACACAGACAACCCTCTCCTCCTCCCAACAAATTCCAACACATGTGAGAGATGCAACCATATAGCCAAACTGGAGGCTAAGCTCTCTCAACTCAGTACTGGCATAACCAGTCAGGAGGCGAAGGAAACCACACTCACTACAATTCCAGTCTCACATAGACCTACCACGACAGCAAACCAAACACATAATCACACAAAAACATACACGGAGGCTCTAAATAAAGATCTGCCTAAGCAGCAGAGACCTCCAAAGCAGACACCCAAGCAACCGCTACCCCAAAACAAAACACATGCAACACATATCTCACAAAGCCAGTGTGCCAAACAGTCACAGCCCTTAAGACTAAACAACACACCTGATAAACTTGTAATAGGTGACTCTACCGTCAGGCACACTGACGTCCCGCTCACCAGGCTGAACAAGGAGAGGGTCACGGTGAGCAGCCTGTCGGATGCTAGGATCCGCCACATAACACAAGCACTCAGGTCACTCCAAGGCAAGTACAAATATGACTCAGTCATTGTCCATGCTGGTGTGAATGAGCTGAGACGTACCCCCCTGGACTACATGAAAAGAGACATAAAGGAGCTCTCTGAGCATGTAGCCCAGGCCGATATGACCCTGACCTTGAGTAGCATCTTACCCTCACCAAGAATGATGCCACAATATGAAGACAAGATGATCAATTTCAACAACTGGCTTAAGTACTGGCGTCATTCAAAGGGGATCCAATGCCTGTCAGCTTGGGATGATATGCTCGACAAGCCACGATGCTTCGCTAGGGACGGCTTGCACCTGTCACCCCTGGGCTTTCGGATATTGGCAAAGGCTCTTGCTACCCCCATAGTGACTTTTTTAGGCAAGGCTCAAAAGACATACCCACCTCCATAGGTATCACAAGGGATAAGAAACTAAGAGTAATGCTACTCAACGCCAGAAGTCTAAACCTCAAGATGCACTCGAAACTCTCCTTAGTATGGAGAACATCGATATCTGTGCAGTAACAGAAACCTGGTTCAGGGCTCCCGAGAGCACCCCAGCACTACCAGGTTATACCTCATACCATGCTTTTCACCCCAAAACTTGGACCGAACCACAAAAGGAGGGGGAGTATCGATATTCATCAAAGATACCCACACCTCCAGGTTGGTGGCAAAGCACGAAGCATCAGAGACTATCCATGTGCAACTAACAGTGGGTAAAACTGCCTTCCAGTTTATAGCCTGCTACAGACCACCCTCCCAAACCCAGGAACCCCACTCGGCCTTTCTGAGAACACTGGAAAATATGAAGGTCTCTCCAAACACCATTATATTGGGCAACTTTAACTACCCAAACATAGACTGGGAGCATTACTCTAGCTCCAACACCCTAGCCCAAAGGTTCCTAGAATTTATAAACTCAAATGCTATGGAACAACTTGTTACCACTCCCACAAGAGGGGAAAACATACTGGACCTGATCATCACCAACATGGGGACTCTATGCTCCAGACCAGAAGTGTATCCCTCACTGGTAAGATCAGACCATAAACTAATCTCACTGGATATTCACATCCCGACCCCACCCCCTGCCCAGAAAACAACAGTGAAAACTTCTCTAAAGCAAATTTCACACTCCTCAAAACCGAGGTGGAATCCTTCAAAGCCCCGGGCCTGTGGAAAATACGGCCCAGACCGCAGAATCCTTTATAAATGCATTCTATGAACACCTTCAGGAATGCATGGATCATGCGATCCCAAATAAAACCAAGACCCAATCCTCCAAAGGCAGACGTCCTGTCTGGTGGACCCCAGCCATAAACAAACTATACAAAAGAAGGAGGAAGCTACTAAATGATAGAGCAAAATCCCAAAACGAGAAGGCATCACTGATCAGTATTAGCAAAAAACTACGGGAACTCATAAAATTGTCTAAGGCCAGCTTCGAGAGAAAAATTGCACAGGACACTAAGGATAATCACAAGGCTTTCTTTAGTTATGTTAGGAACCTGGGTGGTAATTCCCAGATATGCTCAGAATTAGTCCAAAATGACAAAAAATACACTGAACCAACAGACATTGCCAACATCCTAGCTGACAGGTTCAGCGCAAACTTCTCCCCCCCCTCCCCACCAAAAGGGCAAATATCTATCCCAGCAGAGTGCTGCATCCCTGACATCTCAGATGCTCAGGTAAGAGCCGCCCTCTCCAAAGCGCAAAACACAGCATCAATGGGACCAGACGGTGTCCCGGGCTGCGTCCTATATGAACTCCAAGAAGAGCTAAACCCAAACATAAAACTACTGTTCAATCTCAGCCTTACTACAGGATATGTGCCCAAAGAGTGGCGTACAGCAACAGTGGTCCCTCTCCATAAAGGTGGTGCCTCAACGGATCCTGGAAACTATTGCCCCATAAGCCTGACTAGCTTGGTCTGCAAAGCTATGGAAAGGATCATCATGGACCTCATAAATAAAGATATTGGGGACCTACAGACACTGGATCCTACCCAGTTCGGCTTTGTTAAGGGCAGATCCTGCCTCTTAAACCTGGTTGATTTCTTTGAAACAGTTACCAAGGCCATTGACGAGGGGAAGGTGGTCCACACAGCCGACCTGGACCTCGCAAAAGCCTTCGATACAATACCCCACTCGGGCATTATAGATAAGCTCACCAGCTTAAATATAAACCCCTATGTCACTAGATGGATTGCAAACTGGCTCAAGGACAGAACCCACATGGTTAGAATTGCTGGAGCCATGTCAGACTCCAAACCAGTTACAAGTGGTGTCCCACAAGGCTCAGTCCTGGGACCTCTCTTGTTCGGTATATATTTCTCGGAGGTACAGGCCAACACGGAAGGACTGTGGCTGACCAAGTTCGCAGATGACTGCAAACTGGGCGCCATAATCGACTCTCCAGCCGACACAAGCATCCTCCAAAAGGGCCTCATAGAAACAGACAACTGGTGCCAGAGCCATGGCCTCAAGTTAAATGCCAAAAGTGTATAGTCATCCCCTTTGGCAAAACAAAGTGCCCACAAATTACCACATAGGTGGTAATCCATTAAGTACAGAAGAAGTAATTAGGGACCTGGGGACCCAAGTTGATAGCAATCTCTCATTTGACAACCACGTGGCCAAAGTGGTTAGAAAAACATTTTATATAGCCCACCTAATCATGAAGGGATTCACATCTAGATCAGCGGAGGTCATCGTGCCTCTTTACTCATCCCTCATCAGGCCCATAATTGAGTACAATGCCCCTTTTGGGATGTACCTTACCAGACACCTGCAGCAACTGGAAAGACCCCAAAAGTACCTCACCAAGAGGATCAAAGGGCTCAAACAGATGCCATATGCTGCCCGGTTAAAGAAACTCCAGCTCTACTCAGTGGCATACCGCCTGTTCAGAGGCGATCTGTGCCTGACGTATAAAGCCATGTCCAACCCGGAATTAATGGACATGCTGCACCTCAGAAAATCCAAATCCCGTCGAGCTACGCTCGAGAGACTTGAACCTCAGCACTGAAATAAATAGGACATGCTGGAGGGACAGATTCATAACCCAGAGGCTCCCTTCACTCTGGAATAAAATCCCAGTCCAGGTTAGGCAGAGTCCCTCATTGACTCTCTTCAAGAGGAATCTTGATGAGTGGATGGGAGATCGTAGGTTTACCCCGGGTATCACTTCTGTGTCACTGTTAGACAGAGGCACAGTATACTAACCTCGAAAAAGGGCATAGCAAAATAAATTTAAAATGGGTGGCGAAAGCCAAACACATTCTGGCTAGGCTTATAAATGCCCTAGGGCAGATAGCCTAGTATGAACCTATGAACCTATGTATCTAGGTATCCTTCAAAAAAAGCAGACAAACACATGTCCTGTTATTCTAGTAATGTTCTTTTTAAGAGGAAGTCAGGGACACACTGTCAGTATGGACAGCAGGCAGAAACAAATCTTTTATTTCTGCCGCTGTCATTTGCTGGTCAGTAATGGCAGACTTTACTGCAGAGTGCTAGACCTGACCTTACCAACTTAAGCAGGGGATGCTTTGCATTTGTTAAGGTAGGGTCTCTCACCACTCTGGTGCTCAACAGATTTGTCTTTTTCCAAATATCAGAGCATAATAAACGCATTCCATGCACTACAAGGCGGTTTAGGATTACTGATTTAAAGGGATATTTTAGAGATATGCAGTTAAAGCTCATGTGCATAACATAAGAAAAATGTTATAATTCAAAGTAGAAAGGGATGATGATTAAGGGGGGGGGGACTGGGAGGGAGTTCAAGCAACAAGGACAGAGTGGGATGTTGCATGCAGATACTTGAAGAGAATAACAACAGCCAAACAGCATATTATAGTCATTAAAAGTAGCAGAAAACATTCTAAGAACTAAGGCAATACAGGAATGGAAAAAGGAGATTTGCCAATAGGGATGATTGCAAGTAGGGGTAAAGAAAATAGGTAAATGGGAGCTAGAATTTACTGGGGAAAAATGGCAAAGAACCAAGGTGTTGGGAACAAATAAGTAGAAAGGGAAAAATAAAACAGTCTGGGATGAGGCCAAGAAGACATCTGGACTGCAGATTACAGACTGCCTTCCCTATCAGTGATTGATATCGGAGTATAGGCAAAGAGAAAGGGACAGGGAAGTAACTAAGTGAAAGACTTGCTCTGGTTTAGTTTTTACTCAAATCTATAACAGAAATTGCTGTTAAAGATGGATAATTAGTAGGGTATACAAAATACTACATGATAACTTCAAAAATCAATCAGAGGAAGTTAGAAAAGATTGGGAAGAGACAGTGGAAAAACAATTTGCAAGGGAACAATGGGACGACGTATGTTTGTTTCCTAAGTATGCAACAAAGTCCAGAAGGTTTAGGATTTTTGCTTGGAAGTGTTTGCATAGGTATTCTTATACCTCAAGCATCTTCAAAGAATTTTTCCTCAGGAGACAGCAAATGTTGGAGGTGTGATGTGGAAGAAAGAGGTAATTGGGAACATGCTGTGTGGCCTAGTGGTTAGTGCAGTAGGCTGCAGTTGACAGGGGCCTGGTTTGAAACTTGGCAGGGGTGATTATTATGCTTTCTATATGGCCCACCTCATTAGTAAGGGTATCTCATCCAGGGACAAGGTGGTCATAACATCCCTGTATTCTTCCCTTATAAGACCAATTATTGAATACAATGCCCCTTTCGGCATGTACCTCACAAAACACATGTAGCAGGTGGAGAAACCACAGAGGTTCCTCATCCAGAGAATCCAGGGCCTCAAACATCTACCCTACACAGATAGGCTAAAAGCCCTGTCCCTCTACTCAGTCTCCTACAGACTCCTCAGAGGTGACCTCTGTCTGGCATACAAAGCAATCTCACACCCCACCTTGATGGGATTGCTGCATATCCCCAAGTCAATCTCCACTCCAGTAACCCGCACTCGCAACCTCTACCTGGTCTGTGACATCAATAAGACTTGTTGGCAGGACAGATTTGTGTGCCAGAGACTCTCCCTTTTGTGGAATAGACTCCCTCTCCACGTAAAGCAGAGTACCTCATTAAACTCTTTTTAAACACAACCTAGACAACTGGATGGGGAACAGAAATGTGTCCCTGCTGGACAGTGGCATAGGGTGCTGACTTGTTAGAACATGGGCTAAATTCTTGGGTAGGCTTGTAAGGGTCTCAGAGCCAATAATTTAGTAACTTCCTATGATTCTATGTTTTTAATGAGCTGGCAGATTCCCTACAGAATACTGTTGGCAGAAATAATGAAAGAGCAAATGGCTGTTAACTAAATAAATTATTATTTTGAGCTGGGACACTGAATCTTAACTGTCTAAACATAGTAAAGCCTTATTAAGTTTAATTTTGTTGAACGCCAAAAAAAGCAATTACTGGAAAATGGAAATCAAAATCAAATAAACTGTATTAGAAGTACTGAATACTGTTAAAGACATAAAGTAACTGGAGACTGGATCTTTAGAAAGGAGAAGAAACAAATTACATAGAAACAAATGGAATTTGTCGGAACAATACATGCATAATGATCAGGGGGAGAGATTTAAGGGAAGGCAGGAATTATGCACTTTATTTAATATTAGACTAAATGAGAGTTATATAAAGAAAGAAAACATTCAAGTACTGTACAATGGAAGTAAATGGAAAAAAATGTTAACATGGTTTATTTTCTTTTCTATTAATTTGTGTGTGCCTAAGCCTTAAATGATAATTAAATAAAGGTGTTTAAAAAAAGCTTTCAATGAAATACCCCATGCTCCTGTGAAATGTAATTTATATCTAATTTAGCCTATTTTTATACTTTGGGGAGTAATTCTGTCAGAGCTCCTGGTAGTAAATTTCACATCTTCCATTCCATGTAATCTCACATATTTCTTCAGAAGTCTAACCTCTTTTGCCATGTTTTTCCTTCTAAGTCCCCCCACCATACATCCTCAGTATTTCAAATCAGGTTTCAGTCTCCACCCACAAACAATATTTTCTGTTGAAAGCCAATTACTTCTCCCAAAATTCTCTTTAAGCTCTATAACAGCAGTTTTAGGTGTGATATAAATACATGTCAATGTAATTCATCTTCCTTCCCTGCCAATAACTATTACCATTATTGTCTTTCCCCTCTTCTACCAGGACTGGAGTCCCTCTTGCAATCAGTATTATCACCCTCCCTTTCCTTTGTCCAGATCCTCTGCTGAATATCCATTCTGAAGTCTTTCTTTGACAGATTCACATGCTCCATATCTTGTGTTAACATAGGGTCCTCAGAATAGGAAATCACAACAGTACAAGGTTGGAAATGCACCTCACTCACCTGACTAAGCAACTCACACACCTCACTCACCTGATTCAGCAAGTCTCTCTCTATCTCTCTCTCTCTACACACACATGAGCTGCAAAGCAGCACGGTTCTGTCTTTTTCAGCACTTCTATGAAAAGCTCCACAACTGTATCTAGTAAGTTAAGTCTTATTTACTTCACTTGTAGCTGCCCTTACCTTAAACCACCCAGGCCATTAGGATGTGTACTGTGAACATTATTGCTTCTGCATCGGAGGAAGAGGAAAAAACTAAAACCATTTTCAGTTAGCATTAATGGAGTGGCCAACAAAATGCATAATGAAGAAGCCCTTTTTCACAAATGCTACTCAGTGTAAAGAATTAGGGAGCACTTGTGAGCAAATGGAAGAGGCTGTTCGGCCAGTTGATAAGCACCTGGATATCCTTGGTCTGTTAAATCCCAGGTAGCAGACTCATGCTTTAAAAGGCACACTCCTAGACTCTTAATGTCTCTCTTCAAAGGGACTAAGGTGATCGCCTCACTGCTTGACTATGTTCCACTTCAGTTCTACATTGATTAACTTAAGAAAGAAATGTGGCACTATGGCTTTTGCTTCTGCAAAGCTTACAGGGCAAACAGAATTACTCCCTTACTTGTACAGCACTGACACGAAACAGGATCCTTTTGTTGTGTACCCCATATAGTGATCTTTCCATCCTACAGACGAAACTACATTTAGAACGCTGAAGAAAAGGCTCGTCTATCATATAACAACAACCTACGAACACGGATGTCTCCTTGAATGCACCACTTAAGTTCACATATGATCTAAGAAACTGAGTCCTGGGATGACTGAACTTTGAGGGGATTTTCTTAAACCTCAAGTCATATTTCACAGGAAGCACTTCTATTTCTATATAGCTCTGAGGCAAGAAGGGAATCGGTTGACAATCAAAGAGAATAACTTTTTATAGGCATGGAGTGCCTACTACATGACTTTGCTTTTAAATAACAGCCTACAATGTCAAAGGTAAGAATAAAATGGCATGAGATGAGTCGTAGCAAAATTCAATGACATCCTCCTTAAAGAGCATAAAAAAAATTTAGAGATGAAGCTTCCATCACTGGAATAAATGGTCTTTGCTATAGGCTGTTGGGATCATCATCCAAACAGGGAAGTGCTGCTTTGTAATAGCAGCTGCAAGGGTTAAAGGAAAGAATGCAGAAAGGAAATAACTGACTTCTATTGTGAGATGTAGGGATGTCCTGATCACTGCTAGGTCTTAAAAGTACAAGCTGACCTGCGGAGCTCATCTGATATTCTCCAAGAAATAAGCAGATGATACCATACCTCTCAAGTGTACCTCATTACGAGGAATGTACCTCATTTGGGGTCTTAAAAAGTTCATGTTCCTCGAAGTTCCTCAAAGTTCCACATTGAAAGAGTCTGTCACACATTCAGTGTTAGGAATTTTTTTTAAGTGAAATCCATAGTAAATAGAAATTAATCATATTAATTCATTAAAGGATCTTCTTTATAAGTAAAACCAGCATATTTTAACCATCCTATGACCTTCCTAGTTGAAGTTGTTAGTCCATTTGTTCCACATTATGAAGGCGAGTGTTCCTCATTTTGGAGATGGAAGGTTGAGAGCTATGGATGATACACTGAGGGGATCTCCCTACATGTGATTAGGCTATTCCAAGAGAAGAATGAGTCATAGGCCTTACTTTTTCTACAGGAACTTAAGAAAATTTTGGATAATATCAAAGTTCATGTGGGCCTTGCAGTACCATATGCACAGCTGCTTAGCCAAGGACCATCTGTGTCCCACTCCCTGATACTGTTTTTTTCTCCCAGTTTTAAAATGTTATACCTGAAATGACTGACCCCTATAGTCTGCATGGCTCGACTAGGTTGCAACAGCAGTCTCTTAATATGACTTTCATTAAAGCTAAAGTCTGTTAACATATGTAATAGATGTTCATAATTTTTGCTTTTGTTTAAAGCTGGACAGTTGATCCGCAGCTTTGAACTTACACTGGACTTGTTAATATAAGTACTGCCCATTTGTTTGGGGTAGCTTATACATTAAGTTGTTTTCTTACCATATACCTGATTACTATCATGTATCTAAATGTTCATGAATTTCATCTGCTTTTCTAAGCACACAGTTCTTTGCATTTACTGGTGTCTTTGGCCCACATCATGGCTAAAAAGGGTGTATAGGCTAACCTACTCATCTGGTTAAAAAACAAATACATAAAACAGTGAGTAGGGTGGGCATTCCATGCAAGTAAACATACAAGTAATGCAAACTTGTAGAAACACCACAAATTCCTATATAACAGGTACCTCTTCAAATGATGCCAGGTGGCCTGACTTCTAATAGACTAGTATGAGGTGCCAGTGGAACAAGTGCCAATAGCAACAGCATCTGTTACACCAACATATGGCATAAATTAGTGTGGCCAACACCTGTGCTGTGGGGTTCAGCAACAGTGACACTGATCTTGCTGCATCCCGACACCTGGTGAAAGTCTGAGCCTCCAGTTTTTCACTGACAGCTGTCAATTTATAACAGCCAGACTTAGGTTGTACTAGCATAACTGGAATACTTCAGATCTTTGAATGTGAAGTCAACATAACAAATGGAGGAGGGTGCGGAACAGGAGGAGTTACACAACTTGGCAAAAAAAAAAGGGCTTAGGTGTTTTACAAGGAACCTGAAATGGATACTCAAACACTACCATGATCCTGAGTTTCACTTTGGCCTCCATGTTTTGCTCCATCAGTTTCTGTAAAGTATTACTTTTTTATTTTGTACAATAGCAAAAAGACCTCTGATGTTCATCTTTTTACCTGGTTGAATTTTCCAAGTGTTTAGGATTTCTAATACCATGACAGAAATAAAACCCGTTCCTAAGCAAGGGTATGATTAGAGTTCATGAAATAATAATTGTTTCAGTCTTTGATGTTAGCAAAGAATGCTCTACTCCGCACCAACAGTGTGGCCAGAACTACCTCCTTCTATAATTCATTGGTACCACATTTAAGTACGACTGTAATTTTTTTCGTTAGACCTACTGCTCCTACTACCACACTACTAGTAGTAGTAGTATCTTTTTTTTTCATATTGCTCTCGGTTTTGCTTGCAAATCGTGGTATTTTATGACCTTGTGTCTCTCTGTATACAAGACATTGTAAACACTGCATGTAGCAATTCAGTGAAGAAAGCTAATTTATTTATTTATTTTTTTCATTAACTACTATATCTGGTTTTCTCGCATCTATCTTTCCCTTACTTTCATTTCTTCAGGTCTTTTGGGCTTTTAATACTACGATGAGAATGGACCCCATTCCTAAGTCACAGTATAAGACATGTTCATAAAATAGTTTTTTCACTCTTTTGATGTTAAACAGTGCTCTTCTCAGCACCAGCAAAGTGTCTATCATTGCCTCATTCTGTAATTCATACAGGGTTACATGTACTGGTAGCATATCCAACTATGACTGTACTTTTTTATTATTAGACTCATTGTTTCTACTTCTGTTGGAACTTTCTGGCTATCCTTCTTCCATATTGCTCTCATTTCTGCCTAAAAATTCTGGCATTTAATGACTCTATGAATCTCTGTACTTAAGACGCTGTAATATAGTAACAGAAATGATTAATGCCCCTTTTGTCTTTTTTTCATGTAATCCTATCTCTGGTTTTCTTGCATTTGTTTTTTGAACTGTTGGTAATGGGTCACCCCATGTGATATACACGTCATCATTCTCTACAATGCTTTGTGGTTCATATTTCCAGTGCTTCTTGGACACTTCTATGTTGTGCTAATACTTCTATTGGGTACTGTGTTAGCACAACACAGAACAGTCTTGCCACATTATTGTGCCTTTCAGTATATAAGAACTCTGCCATGAGTTTATCATACCCAGCAACAAGATGTGCAACTGTTTTCAGTTCTTTTTTTAAAAAAACCCACAATTTGTCTGTTTCTCCCACCTTTTATTTTTTAAACAATAAACATCTTTATTAAATTACTACCTATGATATAGTCAGTCATACATGTACATAAATGAAAATACACCATACTACCATATTTTTAGTTACAAATATTATACATTACTTAAAATCTACCCAGTCATTGTCAAACATTACATAGCTAATTTAAATCCTACCTTCTTTTAAACCTCATTCTTCCTCCAAAACATTATTCTGCATGCATTGTTCCTACAATTCCCATTTTTCCTATGCAATTTGCTCCTACCCTTTTCTAAAGATCTCAGTTCCAGTTGATTTAACTCTGTTACTATATTCACTACTTCTCATACAGTGACTTAGACTTTGATTTCCATTTTCTAGTAATTGCTTTATTGGCAGCCACTATAATTAGACTCAGCAAGGCCTTACTATGTTTTTAGGCAATTCCAATCTTGTATCATAGCTCAAAAAATTAGGTCCTTGCTTATACCAATTTATTCACCCAGTATCTCTGATAGAGTAATTTTTAAAGTCTGCCAACTCATTACACTCCCAAAAAATGCATTCCCAATCATCTCATTCTTCCATCACACTTCCAACATTTGCTAGCCACCTAAGGAAAAATTCTTTAGGGTATACTTGGGGTATAAAAATACATCTGTAAACACTTCCAAGCAAAGCTCCTAAATCTTCTAGACTTTGTTGCATATTTTGGAGACATACATGTACCCCCCATTGTTTCTTTGTGAATTGCTTAGTCAATCTCTCCTCCCAATCCTTTCTAACCTTCTCTGCTTGATTTTTATAGTTATCATGCAATATTTTATATGTTCTACTAATTGTCCCTTTTTAACATCAGCTTCTATTCTAGATTCTACTAAAACTCTACACGTGCTGGTCTTTCGCTTAGGATCCCCCTATTTCTTTCTCTTTGCCTATACTCTAATATCAGTCCTTGATAGGGAAGGCAATTTCTAGCCTGCAGTCCAAATAAATTCTTGTCCTCTTGCCACTCTATTACCTTTCTCTCTCTAATTATTTCCTCCCAATACCTTGGTTCTTTTACCAGTTTTCTCCAATAAATTCCAGCCCCTCTTGCCTGTTGTCTGTATCCATAACTGCAGTCATCCCCATTGGCAGAATCTCATTTCTCCATTCCCGTGTTGGCTTAATTCTCAGAATACTTTCAGCTAATTTATGAACACAATATTCTGTAGAGTTATTATTATTCTCTTTAAGGATCTGCATCCAAAATTCCAGTCTCTCTGTTTTTTGAGTCCCTCGCCCCAATTTCATCATCATCCCTTTCCAATTTGAATTATAGCTTTCTGCTTGTGCTATGTGTAGGAACCTTGAGTGCATAGCTCGGAAATACCCCTTCAAATCAGGGAATCCCAAACCATATTGGAAGAATCAGCATATCCCACTTGACTTTTGCCATCTGCCCCTCCCAGGTAAAATCCTTCAGCGCTTTATTAATTGCTACTCAGAACTTCTCCTCTGGTTGATGAGAATATGCCTGACCTGCATATAAAAGTAAAGGGACTAAAACATTTTGACTGCCTGTATCTTGTTATCCATAGCCATAAAACAGATCTTCTAATTTCTCAGTTTTTGTATTATATAGTATTTTGTTTAGTCTTTTCTCACATATTCTTAGTTGCCACAACAAAATCCCTTTTAATCCATACTCCTAAGTACTTCATTTTATCATGTCCTCATAAATATGGATATTGCTTAATCAATTCATGTGTGGGTACATAGTTTACAGCTATTGCCTTTATTTTATCTTCAATAATTTTGTATCTCAAAAAAGACTTGAAACGCAAAATATTCCACAACACTAAAATGTCCTTTTCTGGTTTTATCAGGTATAAAATATCACTTGCAAATAAAGCCAGTTTTTCTTGACCACCATACCAACCATACCAATTATATCCTTGAATTTCTGAGTCCCTTATTTTCTTTGCCAGTGAATCTAAATGCATCTCAAGTAATAAAGGAGAAAGAGGAAACCCCTGCCTGGTTCCTCTGCTCAAACTATAATTTTCACCGCCGATCCCTCATATATCCTCCCAATCAACCTTATAATTTTACCAGGAAATGCAAATATTTCCATTGCTCTGCTCATAGAACTCCAGCTTACTCTGTCAAATGTTTTCTCTGCATCAAGACCCAACAACAACAGTGGTATTTTCTTACATTCTTCTTCCCTCTGGATCATCATTGTTCTGTTAATATTGTCAAAACCACATTGATTCATATCTATCAATTTTGGCATTACCTTTGCCATTCTTTTAGCCATTATAGACAAATACTTATAATCATGGTTTAGAATTGAAATTGGCCTATAAGAAGCTGGATCTGATGGGTCTGTTTCTCCCACCTTTTCAACGGATTTTGCAAACCAGTGTGTACATAGTCTGTTATCCTGGGCTACCATTATTAACCTTTCATCTTTGGTTTCAATTCACCTCTCCTTAACTATTCCTGAATAAAATCTGGTTAACATGAGATTGCTCTAGATCCCTGTTCTTGCCACTACATTTATGGAATTTCTATATTTCTTTCCTTCTCATCCGATTCTTCGTCTTGTGATATTTCTTTTATGCTTTGGAGCATTCAGTTGCTGTCTGATTTTCTTCTACTTCTGGTTTGATTTAATGGACTACAATACTGCAGTGTTTGCACAATCCCCAATACAACAGTTGTGACACATTATTGTGCCTTGCAGTACACAGGCCCTTTGCCAGGAATGTATCACTCCCAGCAACAAGATGTCTGGACTACTATATTAGGTTTTCTCACATCTGTCTTTTTAATATCTCCAAATCTTTTGGGTTTCTAGTACCATGACAGCAATGGACCCCATTCCTAAGTCAAAGTACAATTAAAGTTTATGAAATTAGTATTGTTTCACTCTTTGATCTCAGCCAAAAGTGCTCTTCACAGCACCTGCAACGTGCCCAGTAATGACTCCTTCTGCAATTTGTATACATGCACTGGTAGCATATCTAAATATGATTGTAGACTCTTTTTTTATAAGACCCATTGCTCTTACTACTATTGCAACTTTCTGGGTATCGTTCTTCCACGTTGCTCTCGTTTCTGATTGCAAATCCTGATATTCTATGACTTTATGTCTCTCTGTATTCAGGACACTCTAGTTAGTCAGTGGGTATGGCGATTTCAATAATCAATGCTACTTTTGTCTTCTTTTCTTGGACCACTATATCCGGTTTTCTAGCATCTATCTTTTGAACTGTTGGTAATGGATGATCCCATGTGATGTAGACTTCATCATTTTCTATGATGCTTTGTGGCTCATGTTTCCAGTGTTTGTCAGCCACTTCAATACCATAATGTTCGCACAATCCCCACTACAACAGTCTCGCCAAATTATTGTGCCTTTCAGTATACAGTCTCGCCACATTATCATGCCTTTCAGTATACAGTCCTTCTGCCATTAGCATGTCACAACCAGCAACAAGGTGAATTCAAACCAAGAGATGAAAAGTTAACATTGGCAGCACAAGATAGTGGGCTACATACACGTTGGTTTACAAAAACTACATGTGTCTGTTTCCCCCATATGTTCAATGGACTTTGCAAACCAACGTGTATGTAGCCCATTATCTTGTGCCTCCAATATTAACCTTTCATCTCTTGGTTTAAATTTGCCTTTCCTTAACCATTCTTGGGTTCATTCCTGATCAACATGAGGTCTTCTCTGTCTATACATGTCTTACCCTTTTTTAATTACTCCAAATCTTTTGGGTTTCTAATACCATGATGGAAATGGACCCCATTCCTAAGTCAAAGTATGATTAAAGTTCATGAAATTAGTATTGTTTCACTCTTTGGTGTCAGCCAAAAGTGCTGTTCGAAGCACCTGCAACATGCCCAGTAATGACCCTTCTGCAATTCATACAGAGTTAAATGTATTGGTAATATCTCTAAATATGAATGTAGACTGTTCTTTATAAGATCCGATATTCCCTACTACTATTGGAAGTATCTGGGTATCTTTTTTCCACATTGCTCTAGTTTCTGCTTGCAAATCCTAATATTTTATAACTTTGTGTCTCTCTGTATACAGGATACTGCAGTCAATGGGTGTGGCGATTTCAATGATAAATGCTATTTTTGTCTTCTTTTCTTGGACCACGATATCCAGTTTTCTAGCATCTATCTTTTTTCACTGTTGGTAATGGATGATCCCACGTGATGTAGATTTCATCATTTTCAATGATGCTTTGTGGCTCGTTTTTCAGCCACTTCAATACCATAATGTTTGCACCATACGACATTATTATGCCTTTCATTATAAAGTCCTTCTGCCATTAGTATGTCACAACTAGGAACGATGAAGGACATCGAGGTGTGCGACTGTTTCCCATTCGGTTTTACAAAACTTACATTTGTCTGTTTCTCCCACATGTTCAATGGACTTTGTAAACCAGTGTGTACGTAGCCCACTATCTTGGGCCGCCAGTAATAACCTTTCATCTCTTGGTTTGAATTCACCTCTCCTTAACCATTCCTGCGTTTGCTCCTGATCAATATGAGGTCCTTCCAGAAGTTTTCTATACTTGCAACTATATTTACGCGTTTTCCACATTTCATGCGTTTTCATCTGATCCTTCACCTTATATTCTTTCTTTTGTTTTTTGGCACATTCAGTTGCTGCCTGACTTTCATCCACTTCTGGTTTGATTTCCATTCCTGATTGACGCTGAAGTGTCTTCTGTATGAGGCTTGTCATTTTCCGTCTGGCAGTTCGTGAGGCTTTTGATAAGTTGGTGTCTTGGAAAATGAAGGAGAAAGCTCCAGTTCCAAATTTTGGAAGCTTTTCCAACTTGAAGAAGTTTTGGAGGGGTTTTCTATGGTGCTGTCTAGTGATATCTTTGAATCCTCTATAGAAAGAACACTGCTGGGTATTGTGGCAGCAGCTCAACCATATTCAGATGTCTGGTTTGTCTACAAGAGGTATTTGTTTGCGAAGTGGACACTTATTAATAAAAGCCAAGACTGTGATAAGACCTACAGCTTGCATGAGAAAATGATGAGATAGTTTACAGTTTATTGCATGTCCTATCACACAAATTAAAAAGGTTAAGGAATCCTAACGAGTATGAAAGGCATTGAAAGACATCTAAAAGAAAATATTTGTGCCTCAGAAATGAGAATTTTCCACAAAGCAGCCAGGAACATCTAGTATCTGTCCAAAATAATTTGTGGAAAGAAGGAACTTGCGTATTCTTCTGGAGAAAGCAGTATTGGAGTTAAGAGCAAGATTTACTAACTTGAAACAAGTTTTGTAAGTCAAATCGTATCTTTTCTACTCATCCCTACAGCCAAAAGTCTATGAAATCAAATCAAGCTTTCAAACTAATCATTTCTGAGACATGCACCGTCACTGAAAGCAGAAACACAATTCCACTCACAACACTGACTTTACAGTTGCTATATGAAATTACATTTTGAGTTAGAATCATGCAACAACATTGGCAGAGGTCACAATAATAAATGGCATGTTAGTGTAAAATGGCAAGTAATGGCCAAGTTATGTCTGTTTTAGAAAGTCCCACAAAAATATGTAAAAGAATAAATGAATGACAACACACTGTTTTCTTCCTACTTTGAAAAACCCATGCATACATATAGAGAGATGTCATGAAGCCTGCACATATGACACACCCATGCCAAGAAGTGAAAGTGGAATAGAAATATTCCTCACTGCACACTTCTGTACTTATATTTCTTTACCACATGCAAACAGTTCCTCCTGATTTTAATAAAAAGTTTTAAGAAATAGCTAAAATCTGGTTACATAACTTTGCTGTACAACTTTTAGCATACTGTTAATGTGACTCCAATTCATGAACTGTGCTAATGGTCACTGTGCACATTCTGTTTCACTCTGATTCTGTAGTAGTTAATCCAGTTAGGAAAAATAAAATAAAACAAATAAAAATGACATTAGCTATTGGTGTCTGTCCATGTGTATGTGTGTGTGTGTGTGTGTGTGTGTGTGTGTGTGTGTGTGTGTGTGTGTGTGTGTGTGTGTGTGTGTGCTGTCAACAACTATGAACTGCAGAAATTATGGTACAGAGCACTCACGAGGTAACAGAGACTACACTACAAAAGTAAAAGTGGGGTGAACAAAAATGTTACGCACTTAAAACCAACTCCACCACAGTACAGTGAGCCATCACATACCAACCTAGGTCACAGAGAAGAGGAAAACAGAAATTAGCCATGAGAGACCATAAAGCCAATATATGCAGACATGTGAGTGGCTGGAAAATGCTGGGGAAAAAATATATTTTCTGTCTACTTGTAATTTAAGTAATTCAGTCCAGCAAGTTAATAATAGTGATAGGTTGCATGTATGGGCACGCAACAGTGGTCTTTAGTTACAAAGGAATTACTACGAGGTTTGACAAAAGCAGAAAAATAAAAGAAATGGTCATCTAATCTAATTTCATCAAATTTGTTGTAAAATCACACAGATGAATTTGGAAATGACTAATCAAAAGTCAGTGTTTACTCTGTTTTAAGGGAGGCAAGAGGAGTCGTCTTCTTTACATCAAAAGCAGCTTCTATTTTAAAACAAACTGGGTCTATATTACCTTGTCAAACGATGAAAAGAGTCAAATCTCTCATCGATCTGACAAGGTCGAAACCCCTAAAATGCGAAGACACAGAACAGACATTTTTTTCCCAGGGAAGAAATTGCTGCTCCGCAAAAAAGAAAAAAAAAAGTTTAAACACAAAATGAAATGGGGGGGGGGGCTGTGCCCCCCTACTTAAATATACCAAGCCCGAGATCGCACCATAGTGGAGGAACTGGCAAAGTCACGAAGATGGACCACAGATTTTTCTCCCCGAGAAAAAAATCAATGGTCCGTGTCTTTGCTCTTTAGGGGTTTCGACCTTGTCGGATCGATGAAAGAGAGTTCGCTCTTTTCATCATTCGATAAAGTGATATAGACCCAACAAATGTACTACATCTAGAAATGTAACAAGCTAATGTCATTTTTGTTTCCTGAATAAATCCTTCGTATTGTGCCTGCAGCCTTATTTCCTTTAGTGCTTCGTTTGTGGTGTATTTGGTTTTTACTGGCACTAATTTCCATATTCTGTTTCCTGGTTAATGTCATTTTTGTAAATCATATCTGTTTTCAAGGATTTATCTCTCTCTCTCTTTTTTTACCCAAATATTTCTCATTACCTGCTCCATGAGAAGGGTTACATAACAGAAGGACTGGAACATTGTATGACTGCACAAGTTTCTGAATCTGAAACCCATGCTAAACAATGGATGATAAGGGACATAAGTAGTAAATAATAAAATGCAGTTATTTTTTATCTCTGTGTGATAATCAATGACTATTCCATACAGCTAGGAGCCCATTTCCATGAAGACCCAAGAAAAAAAAAACAGTACAGAACAACAGAATACTACAACTAACCAGTTAGTAATGCAATAAGTAATATAAAAAAGGCGCGTATCTACAAACATGACAGACTGGTTACATGCACAAAGAATTTTTAAGTTATGGTTAAAAAGTCACATTAGATAGTTAAGAGCAACTATATGACATATCTGTCCTATACAATGGAATGATCAAGTGTCAACAGCCTCACATGGGAAAACAAAAAAAAAGATTACAGGGTTTAAGTGGTTTGTGGTATGCACCTTCCATGAATCTACTCTTCCTAGGGCATGTAAACTGAATTACAATTACAGTGAATGCTTTGAGTATTTATGGTCTACTTTGGACGGCTCCTGTGAAAGGAGCCAGAATTCATAAATTTTACTATGCTATCTGAAATGCATTAGAAGTTCAGTTTTATTGTTTTCTGCACTGTAGTACTACAGACTGGAAATGGGAACACATTTTAGTGCTGCTGTTCTTTGCCATTTTTCTGTGGCTGTGTGACCATGAAGTCAGTGTATTTAAATAGGGGGTGGGGATGTAGGGGACCATGCCCCTCTTTAGAAAACATTATTTTTTAGTAATGTTTTGATAACAGTGGCTTTTTGTGTTTGATGTTAATTGTTTTGACATGCTTGTTTAATTTAGAACTCAGTTGTCTGGAATTCATTCTCTTGACATGATTAAAAAAATAATAATATATTATAAGAACATTCATCAATTACATACATAAGAGACTGAAGTGACATACAGCTTCACAGCAGTTCTTGGTCAATTCTGATTTTTCTTGCACACAAATTTGCCTTTGCATCGATCTTGGCTCCATAGCAGCATTACAAAAGAACTGCCAGCCCCACTCATGATTCTCCCTCCCCCTTCCCTGTTTACTACCTTAACCAATCCCAAAGTTAATAAATATTACCTGTGGCAGGTGCCATTTTTAAAACTACAACCACCCTGCTACTGGCCCCATGAAGAGCTCAGTGTCTCTCCAGTAAATGTTTTAAAACTGTATTTGCTTATTTATGTTGATTTGTGTTCCACACACATCTAATATGATTTACCCTGTATTACTGGAGGTTACTATGGCATGCTAGCATGTGTTTGTCTGCATCAAGTTATTTAGCATATTTGTATGTGCTATTTGCACAGTTGCACCCTGTTAACTAATAGTATTCCTGTACATGTGTTGTGCCTAGACAGCTCATACTGGTGTCTAATTATATCTATACAATTGTGGCGTAAGTGGTTCATACAATCACATTAGAGACCCAGGACAGAGTGCTGCTCGCTATAGTTTTATCTGTGACTGCACACCTGTCAGCTGAGGTCCGTTCTCACAAATGTGTTATCCAAATAGATCTGTATCTGCAGACACTAGTAACTGATTCAAGACATTTTCCTGTATGCAGTAGCTATTTGCACAGTTAGTTTTGCAGACTTTATAATGTATCTTTACCATCTCAAAGGTGCTTACTCCTCTCTGTACTCTTCTTTTCTAGACCTAACACCACTCTAAGCAATCGGCTGGAATAACACCTTTATCTTTAACCCGACTGGTGGATACATTGTTATATGAAAAATGCAGTCTGGGTCTGAACTGTCTGCAAACATAAACAGCTAAAGTTAACTTTGTGTATGTGTCTACCTGTTTGAGCCAATATTCATTATCCCCTGGGGAGCAATCTGCTTTGGCTTGTAAGCAGCCCCCCCCCCCCCACACTCACGTTTCATTTCCCTTTTATTCCCGTCTGATAGCAAATAGTATCCATACCTGATCAAATACTGTGTGTTTGTTAATTTGAGAGCACAGTAGCCTACAGATACAAGGTTATGCTGTTTTCCACCTGATAAATAGTTAAGAAATGACGTACAGCTTCACAGCAGTTCTTGGTCAATTCTGATTGTTTTTCTTACACACAAGCTTGCCTTTTTTTGTATCTTGGCTCATCCCGCTCCGTTCACCCTCGCTACTCTCGGGCTCACATCGCCCACATATTCCACCCGCCCCCGATATCCGTAATTTAAATGTAACCAAACCACACCCACCAGAGTTCAAATCACCCAATCTGCTATACTAACTACAACTAACCCCTCCCATTACAAATTACTAGCTATCTACAACACATTTACACATGTACATAAAAGTGACTACCCAATAGAAACATACCTGTTAAACACCCCAAACTTTTCATACATAACTCCTAACCTTGAATAAGTGATACTGTAATATACCAATACCTTACACAAGAATTTATCTTCCTTCAATACTGATCATTTTTCAAATAATTTAGCAAACAAATACTGTCATGTTTGTACATGCTTTTACATTAACTTTATTCCTCACGATTACAGCTAACCTCACCAGTTACCAATTCCAACTAGACAATCGGTGTATAAATCAAGCAACAACATTTAATAACCCTACCCTAATAACATCTAATAGCTTTTATGTGTCCCCATCATTGTTTATAACCACACTCACAGACCTGAAACATCACTGAATACTCTTTACAAATGAATGCCTCCATAATATTTCCTGTAAAACCTACAAAAAACTATTCAAACTTTTTCAGATGCTCAGTCAGATAGCAGCCAAACATATGCTTAGTGGTGACATCCAGCCAAACCCAAGCCCCGAATACATGATTTCATTAAACTCTCCAGTGCAAATCAAACTACCTACTCCACATAAAAGTTCTGAAATACTACTACTAAACCTAAATCTTAGAAGTAAGCTCAATAAAATACACAAACTCCATGCGACTCTCTCCCTTTACAACCCAGACATTACTATCCTTACTGAAACCTGGTTGAAACCACATACACCAGACACAGAAATAATCCCACCTGGTTACAATTTTCTAAGAGCTGAAAGAATAGAAAAAAAGGGAGGTGGTGTAGCAATTCTCTTTAAGAACATGCACAACTTACAACCTGTACGCATAAGTATTACTAACATTAATAATGCAGAGCTACTCATAACCAGATTATGACTAAACTAGAACATATATATATATATATATATATATATATATATATATATATATATATATATATATATTAGCCTTCTACATCCCTCCAGGAAACAATTCCAGCACAGTCGAAATCATTCTCCAAAATGTCACAAAAGCCATATCACAGGAAACCATTACTGCAGGAGACCTCACCACAGACGAGATGACATGTAACTCTAACAATCCTCATAACTACCTAAACATCCATGGCTTCACTCAACTAGAATTGACAAGAAAACAGATAAACAATCTATTTTGGACTGATTCTTAACTAATAATCCCCAGTATTACCAAACAGCAGGGTGTCTCCCAGATCACTTAAGTGACCACTTTGGAACCTACTTACTGAGAAATCATAGTAACCCTACTAAACTAATCAACTTCCGCCAAGTTCGCAATAAGAACATTTTTTACTTACAGATTCTACTTAATATTATTGAAAAAATAGACTGGACTCCTCTTAAGCAATTGCCCTTAGATGCTGCGGTGCAACACTTCAATGACACCTTCCTTACTATTTTAAACAGACTTGCCCCTCCAAGAACAGTTTGTGTCAATGCCAACTACACACCATGGTTAACCTAGGAGACTTGTACCCTCCTAAAACAAAGGGATAAGGCATGGCAAAACCCTCCAAAACAGTTTAATTTACCATCAACTTAGAAACAGTGCCAAACACCAAATTAAACTAGGCAGACAACACTACTATTCTAATTTACAATGGAAATGCAGAATGAATCCACAAAACTTCTGGAATACAATCAATAACATACTTCATCCTGGCCAAACCCCCCCCCCCCCCAACTTACCTAATAACTTCAACAATATTGCTGAACAATTTAACACATTCTTCACTGAAAGTGTTTTGGCACTGACTAAGAACAGCAAGTCTCCCACAATGCCAACACCCAACAATCCAAGCAATACTATAGATGCATTCTCATTTCAGACAGTCCCAAAACAAACTATTGCAAAACTATTAAAGAAGTTGAAATCCACTTTACTGGCAGCAGATAACTTGCCAGCAGAATATCTAAAATTAACAGCAGATGTTATTGCCTTCCCTGTGTCAATACCTATAAACCGCTTTATAACAAAAAGTACAGTTGTGTACACTTACCATAAATGTAGATGTTCGAGTGTATTCGCTGTTGCAGTTATCACACTTGGGTTATCTGCCTGCAGATAGCCCTCAGTTAGCCCGAATACCAGTCTTGGGATTTCTGCGTCAGATGCTGTCGCTTCTTCCATGACGTAAGGTAGTTAGGGGTATAAAACATGCAGCCGACGCCATTACATCAGTTTTTCTTGCCCCAGATGTCAGGAGCCTCCAAAATAGGAAGCAATTACATGGTGTGGAACACCCCCAGTAAAAAGTAAATACCATTGTTATAAGATATGGCCAAAAAAAAAATGGATAGGTAGAAAGTATAGAGAAGTCAGTGGGCCGGAGGGAAGGTAACCAGGACTGCAACAGTGAATACACTTGAACATCTACATTTACGGTAAGTGTACACAACTGTACTATGTTCTTCGTGTTTCATTGTTGCAGTCATCACACGTGGGTTGACTCCCAAAGCTGAGGAAGGGTGGAGGCAGTCAAGAAGCATTAGGGCTGGCTAGCAGGCCTTGTAAGACTGCTGTGGCAAATACAGCTCTGGATTTCGAAAGGATAGGTAAGTGGTAATGCTTGGTGAAAGTGTGTACAGAACTCCAGGTTGCAGCTTCCAGGATGTCCCTGGTAGGGACTCCCCTGAGAAATGCTGTAGAGGTTGAGGTAGCCCTAGTGAAATGAGTTCTGATCCCCTGTGGGGTAGGTTTTCCATAGAGTTTGTAGCAGAAATGGATGCAGTGTGCTATCTATTTAGAAATGGCTTGCTTTGAAATGGCCTTGCCCTCTGCCCCTGTAGCAAAGCTGACTAGCAGCTGGTCAGATTTTCTGAAAGGTTTAGTCCTGCCCAGGTAGAACCTAAGCTGCCTGTGCACGTCCAGGGAGTGCAGGATCCTTTCCTCTTTATTCTGAGGATTAGGGAAAACGATTGGCAAATGAATGGATTGGTTTAAAGCCACACTTGATACCACCTTGGGCATAAATGATGGGTTAGTCCTGAGGGAAACCCTGTCCACATGGAAGATAATGAAGGGCTCCACAGCCATAAGGGCCTGCAATTCAGATACTCTTCTTGCTGAAGTGATGACTAGAAGTAAGGCTGTTTTCCAAGAAAGGAATTTTAACTCTGCTGTAGCTGCAGGTTCAAAGGGAGGAAGTGTGAGCTTCTCCAGTACAAAGTTAAGATCCCAGGCTGGAGTAGGAGCTCTCCTGAGGGGTCTTAAATTTTTGGCTCCTCTCAGGAGCTGTTTGACCAGAGGGTGAGAGAAGAGGGGTGTCTCAGATGGCAGAGGCATAAATCTTAATTGAAGAGAAGGACAGGCCTTTGTGGAGCAGGTCTGATAGGTAATTTAGTATTTGAGGTAAGTTGGGCACTGTTGTATCCATTCCCTGAGACTGGCTCCAAGAACAGTATATTTTCCACTTTTCTGAATAGGATTTCCTAGTACTAGGCCTCCTTGCCTCAAGGATAACATCCAACACCTGTTTACTGAAGGTTGCTGGTGATGTGTTCAGGGGATGAGCCAGGCTGCTAGGTTCAGGGTTTGCAGCCGAGGATGCAAAATCTGGCCCTCCTGCTGAGAAAGCAGGGAATGGGTCTGAGTCAGGTGCCATGGTGGCACTACTGTCAGACTACGCAAAAGTGGGTACCAGTGCTGGCATGGCCAGTCTGGTGCAATCAGGATTGTCCTTAGCTTGTCCTGTCTGATCTTTAGTAGAACTTTCGAGAGGAGGGGCAGAGGGGGAAAGGCATAGATTGAGAGGTTTTCCCATGTAAAGGACAGGGCATCCACTTTCCATGCTTGGCTGTGGGGAGTTCTGGTGCAATATTTACTCAATTGATAGTTCTGTGGGGAAGCAAAGAGGTCTACCTCTGGTGCCCACCACCTGTGGATCAGAAGCTTGAATGATTTGGGTTCCAGTTTCCACTCGTGTGGGTCCATTAGATTTCTGCTTAAGTCGTCTGCCAATGAATTTAGTTTGCCTGGCAGGAATTGAACTTGCAGGTGCACTTGACTGCTCAAGGCCATGTTCCACAGAGCCATGCCTAACCTGCAGTGTGGGTAAGAATGGGTTCCCCCCTGCTTGTTTATGTACCACATAACTGTGGTGTTGTCTGCCTTTATCAATAGTTGCCCTGGAAGAATAAGGTATTTGAAGGCTGTCAGTGCATTCTGTACAGCTAACATTTCTTTTTGATTGATATGCAGGTGCATTTGTTTTGGGCTCCATTTGCCTTGAATGCATTTTCCTGCCATGTGAGCCCCCCATGCATAGTCTGATGCATCCGTTGTTAGGGTTTGTGCAGCAGGGGGGTTGAGTGAAAGGGAGTCCCTTGTTGTGGTAGCAGGCCTCTGCCCACCGAAGGAACTCTGTCCTTAGGCAATGAATGATAGGAATCATTGTTTCCAGGTCCTGATAATGTTGACACCAGAGACTTTTTAAGTACCACTGAAGTTTCCTCATATGCAGTCTTGCATATGGAATTAGTAGAATGCAAGAGGCCATGAACCCTAGGGCTTAGAGTATTTTTCTTGCAGATAGCTGGGTTTGAGTGGCCAGAAGATTGAAGTAGTTTGTCAAATAAATCTGTTTTTCTGGAGTGAGGAATGCCATCTGGGAAGTTGTGTTCAAACTTGCTCCCAGGAATACAATCTTTTGGCTGGGTACCAAATGTGACTTCTTTTGGTTGATGGTAAACCCAAGTGAAGTTAGATGTCTCTTTACAAATGTCAGGTGCTGAAGTAGCAATTCCTGACTGTCCGCCTGAATCAGGCAATCATCCAAGTATGGGTAAATTTGAATTTTTCTCTGCCTGCAATATGCAATGGCTGGAGCTAGGCATTTTGTGAATACCCTGAGCGCAGTAGATAAGCCAAAGGGAAGTGCAGAGAACTGATAGTGCATAGAGCCTGCTCTGAAATGTACATATTTCCTGCAAGATTCCCTTATGGGGATGTGCAGATAAGCTTCTTTTAAGTCTATGGCGGCTGTCCAGGAGTCCTTGGCCAGCATAGGCAGCAGCTGTTGGAGAGTAAGCATCTTGAATCTTGGAACCACCAGGAAGGTGTTGAGAACAGACAGATCCAGGATGGGGCGCCAAGGGTTTTCTTTTCTGGGTACCAGGAACAGTCTGGAGTAAAAACCTTGTCCCCTTTGCTCTGCTAAGACAGGTTAAATAACCTTGATAATGAGAAGAGAAAGTACTTGCTTTTGGGCCTCTGCCCACTGGTTTGGGGGGAGGTCTGGCCATCTGCTTGGAGTTGGTAGTGAGTGGAAGTAGAATCTGTATCCTTGGGATACAATGTTCAAGACCCATCTGTCCTGGGTAATGTACTCCCAGTTTTTTGTGTGCAGGGTTAGTTTTCCTCCTAAGGGTGGAAGTACTTGGGCAAGGCTTGGAAGGATGAAGGACAAGTCATTGTGAACTTTTTCCATAGGATGGTGGCTTACTACTCCCTGTTTTTGAGATGGGAGCACTCCATTGTTTAGATCTATGTATACCCTGAGACTGTAGTGTTGGTGGTCTGCTGCCCCTTGGTTTGGACTAAGAATGTCTGGGAGGGACTGGAAAAGACGAGGTTTTGGAAGGCCAATGCCTACTGGATCTAGGTGGCTATACATGTAGGAAACTTTAACAGTTTGCATAGATTTAGCTTTTTCCTCCATCTTTTTGAGGACTTCTTCTGCTTTAGTGCCAAACAGACATTCATGGTTTAATGGAGCATGCAGTAATTGTGCTTTGACATGTTTTGGCAAGATTTGTTCCTTAAGCCAAGCATGGCTTCTAAGAACAGACCCAGTGACAGCAGCCCTGGAAGATGTCTCTAAGGCATCAAAACCACATTGAAAAGTATGTTTTCCAACTTGGTTAGCAGAATGTATCAACTCTTGTAAATCTTTATGTTCTGCACAATCAGGAATCAACATCATTTTCTGTTTAATTAGCTCCATGATATGTTTCTGATACTTTAACATGTGAAACTGGCAATTTAAAGCCCCGATGGCAAGAGTAGCAGAGGTATATACCTTCTTACCCCATCTGTCTAAAGCCCTAGAATCCCTGTCCGAAGGGGTAGGTGTTTTAGCTGTAGTAGCCTTAATGCCTTTAGGTCCCAATGGTCTCTGGATCAGCAGTTGGATTCTTAAATAGGAATTTGTGAGAGTCAGGTACTCTGTAGTACCTGTCAGGTTTCCTGGGAGCTGGTGGCAAAGTATCAGGGGTAAGACTGGATTCCATGAAGACATCATCTACAATTTCCAGAACAGGAGGGATAGCTAAAGGCCTGTGTTGAGGCAAGTTTAAAAATTCCCTGAGTATCTTTTTGGACTGTGGATAGTCCTGTCACTCCCAGCGGAAATGCTCTCAGAGTATGCAGGGTTTCACCGAAAGAAAAATCCTCTGGTTGGAAAGCAGAGGAAATGGAATCCCCAGCAACAGAATCCTCACAGGTAGATAAAGGTATGTCCTGGTAATCAGAAGGATCAGAGTCATCGGACTCATGATCTGAATAATCAGAAGGAAAATCAGCTCTTGGTCTTCTGGAGGGGGAAGGCTGGCTTCCCCTAATTAAATTAATAAGGTCTTCAGCCATTCTAATCATTTGTTTCTGTGGCATGGGGGCCTGAGAATGCTCTTTGGTCGTCGGTTTTCTTGGCGTAGTGCGAACTCTGGGGCTGAGAAATTTGGTATTTTTGGTTTGAAACAAAGAAGTTGGTTTAATATGAACATCGGAAGGCCTAAATACACCCTCAGAAACCGGTGCCTGCAGAGCGGCTCCAGACCCATCCAAGGTAGAGACATCCGCAGGTTCCATAGTCGAAGAAGCATCTTGCGGCATACCAGACTCCGAATGGGTCTCAGTAGAGGTCTGCGAATCTGTAGAAGCGGGTATCAGGGGCTGCAAAAGCACCTCACTGAGTACCGGCGGACTGGCTACTAGCTTAGCGGAAGCGTCGTCAGCAGTTTTGGACCTATGCGGTCTGTCTCTGTTTTTATCCTTACGCTTTTTTGGAAGATCGGTAGTCGGATGGCTTATCGAAGCCATTTCGGAATACGGAGAAAGAGAGCAAAATAATTTAGTGACAAAAAAAGCCTGACTATGAATAGTTCGGGCATTGAACAGGGCACAAAACCGACAGCGAGGGACAGCCTAAACAGGTGACACAGTAAGAATGAAAATCTCTGTGAGGTATTTGTTTTCCACAGGCAAGACAATTATTAATTTTTTCTGACATCGGTTAGAGCAAGAAAAAAGGATCCCCAACAGAGTACTTATCTTTTAGTAGACTTCAAGTCTGAAACTCGAAAAACTAAAAATTCAGGAGGCGGACGACCAGCACTTGCGAACTGCTTCTGCTTTGGGCTCCGCTCGGCAAGAAAAGCTGATGTAATAACATCGGTTGCATGTTTTATACCCCTGACGACCTGATGTCATGGAAGAAGCAACAGCATCCGACACAGAAATCCCAAGACTCTGGTATTTGGGCCGACTGAGGGCTACCTACAGGCAGATAACCCAAGTGTTATGACTGCAACAGTGAAACACGAAGAACATCAGTATGTCCCAGCTATTTGGAAAATTGCATATATTACACCATTACAGAAAGGAGGCAATTCAACAGAACTAACAAATTACCAGCCCACTGCTATACTTTCACCATTTTCTAAAATTCTGGAAAGATGCATACACTTTCAACTTCACTTAAACACCTTCTAAAGAATAATCTCCTCTCATCATCACAGTGTGGATTCCGACCATATCATAGCACTACTGCAGCTCTTCTAAGTTTCAGTAATACTACAAATAAATTCAGAGACGATGGCAAAATTGTGCCTTCAATCTTTCTGGACAAGTCTAAAGTATTCGATAGGATAGGTTACCTCTTCGCTTTCGACTGTTCCTGTTAGGGGTCGCCACAGCGGATCATCTGTTTCCATTTCTTCCTGTCCTCTGCATATTGCTCTGTCACACCAACCGCCTGCATGTCCTCTCTCACCACGTCCATAAACCTCATCTTAGGCCTTCCTCTTTTCCTCTTACCTGGCAGCTCCATCCTTAGCATCCTTTTCCCAATATACCCATCATCCCTCTTCAGCACATGTCCAAACCAACGCAATCTCGCCTCTCTGACTTTGTCTCCAAACCGTCCAACCTGAGCTGACCCTCTAATATACTGATTCCTAATCCTGCCCATCCTTGTCACACCCAGTGCAAATCTTAACATCTTTAACTCTGCCATTTCCAGCTCTGACTCCTGCCTTTTTCTCAATGCCATCGTCTCCAACCCATACAACATAGCTGGTCTCACTACCCTCTTGTAGACCTTCCCTTTCACTCTTACTGGTACCAGTCTGTCATAAATCACTCCTGACACTCTTCTCCACCAATTCCACCCTGCCTGTACTCTGTTCTTTACCTCTCTTCCACAGTCACATTACTCTGAACTGTTGATCCTAAGTACTTAAACTCATCCACCTTCACCAACTCTACTCCCTGCATCCTCACCATTCCTCTATCCTCCCTGTCATTCACACACACATATTCTTAGTCCTGCTGACCTTCATTCCTCTCCTCTCTAGAGCATATTTCCAGCTCTTCAGGGTCTCCTCAACCTGGTCCCTTCTCTCACTACAGATCACAATGTCATCTGCAAACATCATAGTCCATAGGGCCTCCTGTCTGATCTCGTCTGTCAACCTGTCCATCACCACTGCAAATAAGAAAGGGCGCAGAGCTGATCCTTGATGTAATCCCACCTCCACCTTAAACGGATCTGTCATTCCTACTGCAGACTTCACCACTGTCACACTACCCTTGTACATATCCTGTAACACCAACTCTTACATACTTCTCTGTCACTCCTGACTTCCTCATACAATACCACAACTTTTCTTTTGGCACCCTATCATATGCTTTCTCCAAGTCCACAAAGAAACAATGCAACTCCTTCTGACCTTCCCTATATTTCTCCATCAACAGTCTCAGAGCAAACATTGCATCTGTAGTGCTCCTTCCCGGCATTAAACCATATTGCTGATCGCTAATCATCACCTCCCTTCTTAACCTAGCTTCCACTACTCTTTCCCATAACTTCAAGCTGTGACTGATCAGTTTTATCCCTCTGTAGTTACTGCAACTCTGCACATCACTCTTATTCTTAAAAATAGGTACCAAAACACTTTCTCCACTCCTCAGGCATCCTCTGACTTTCGCAGATTTTATTAAACAATCTAGTTAAAAACACCACTGTCATTTCTCCCAAGCATCACCATGCTTCCACTGGTATGTCATCTGGACCAACAGCCTTTCCATTCTTCATCCTCTTAATAGCTGTCCATACTTCTTCCTTGCTAATCTGTTTCACTTTCTGATTCACTATCCCCACATCATCAAACCTTCTCTCTCCCTCATTCTCTTCATTCATCAGCCCCTCAAAGTACTCTCTCCATCTGCTCAACACACTCTCCTCGCTTGTGAGTACATTTCCCTCACTAACCTTTACCACCCTTACCTGCTGCACATCTTTCCCAGCTCGGTCCCCCTGTCTAGCCAGTCGGTACAGGTCCTTTTCTCCCTCTTTAGTGTCCATCCTTTCATACAACTCTCCATATGCCTTAGTCTTAGCCTTCGCCACCTCTCTCTTTGCCATGCGCCTCATCTCCTTATACTCCTGTCTACTTTCTTCATCTCTCTGACAATCCCACTTCTTCGCCAGCCTCTTCCTCTGTATACTCTCCTGTACTTCCTCATTCTACCACCAGGTGTCCTTGTCCTCCTTCCTCTGTCCAGATGTCACACCAAGCACCTTTCTAGCTGTCTCCCTTACCATCTCTGCTGTAGTTTCCCAGCTATTTGGTAACTCTTCACTACCCCCAGTGCCTGTTTTATCTCTTCCCTGAACTCCACCTCACAATTACCCTTTTTCAACTTCCACCATTTGGATCCTTGGCACTGCTCTCATACTTGTCCTCCTCTTCTTGATCACCAACATCATCCTACAGACCACATTCTATACTGCCTAATTACACTTTCTCCTGTCACCACTTTACAGTCTCCAATCTCCTACAGACCGGCCCTCCTGCATAGGATATAATCCACTTATGTGCATCTTCCTCCACTCTTGTATGTCACCCTATGCTCCTCTCTCTTCTTAAAATATTTATTCACCACAGCCATGTCCATCCTTTTCGCAAAATCCACTACCATCTGACCTTCTGCATTCCTCTCCTTAACACCATACCTGCCCATCACTGCCTCATCCCCTCTGTTTCCTTCACCAACATTCCCATTGAAATCTGCTCCAATCACCTGTCTCTCACCCTTGGGTACACTCACCACCACTTCATCCACCTCACTCCAAAATTTTTCTTTCTCATCCATCACACACCCAACTTGTGGAGCGTATGGACTAACAACATTCATCATTACACCATCAATTTCCAGCTTCATAAACATCAGTCTATCCGACACTCTTTTCACCTCCAAAACACTCTTTGCATACTGTTCCTTCAGCATAGCCCCTACCCCACTTCTCCTCTCATTCACACCATGATAGAACAATTTGAACCCACCTCCTATACAACTGGCCTTACTGCCCTTCCATCTGGTCTCTTGCACACACAATATATCAACCTTCCTTCTCTCCATCATATCAGCCTCTCCCTATACCAGCCATACTGCCAACATTCAAAGTTCCTACCTGCACTACTACACTCCTAACCTTCCTCCCCTCTTTCTGCTTTTGGGCATGCCTTCCCCCTCTTCTTCTCCTTCTCCTCCTTCAGCCAACAGTAGCCCAATTTCCGCCAGCACACTGTTGGCTAGTATTGTTGTCCGCATATGTTATTTGGCAGAGGTTTTACACCGGATGCCCTTCCTGACGTAACCCTCCCCATTTATCCAGGCTTGGGACTGGCACGAAGAAATGTACTGGCTTGTGCAAAGTTACTGTCCACTCTGAATAATTTTAATATCAACCCTGATGCTGTTAGCTGGTTTCAAAGTTATCTATTTAGCCGCCAGCAAACTATGAAATGGAAGCAAGATCTATCCCCACTCCTTCCTGTTACACTTTGAGTCCCTTAGGCTTCAATCTTAGGGCCCCTCCTCTTCAGCATATTCATAAATGATCTTAACACTGCCTCCTCTCAAGCATCTATTATACAATATGCAGATGATTCAACCTTCATATGTGCAGCATCCACAATAACTCAACTTGTTAAAGTCACACAAAAAGCCTTCTCTGATACTGAAACATGGCTAGCAAACTCACAACTCATTCTCAACCCTAATAAAACTAAACTTATGATCTTTCACCTATCTAAACCTCTAACATTCCAGCTAACTTTCATATCACTGCCAGTAATAATAGTAGGATTTTCCCAGATTCCCAAACAAAACTATTAGGCGCCATAATTGACAACAGAATAAAATTTGACATACGCATTTCTAACACAATCAAAAAGGTTCACAAGAAAATGGGAACAATGTACAGAAACAAAAAATTCTTAACAGACACTGCAAAAATAGCCATAGCTAGAATGTACCTTCTCTCCTTACTCTTATATGCATTCCCCATACTTAACCTCAAAAAGTCAGAACTAAGTAAATGAGAATCATGTTACAATAAGATTGCCAAATTTGCAACAGATTCCACACATTCAACCCTTCACTGTCAATGCCTAAAATCCTTTCTTGGTTGGAACTACCTTATGTTATGAAGTACAACCAATTAATAATGGCTCACAAAATAATGCACAATCCTGACAACGTACCTTCCCTAAAAAATCTTCTACAACTCTATTCTAACATTCGCAGTCTTTGATCCTCTAACAAAAACTTACTCCAAGTAACCAAAGTATCCATACAGCTGGCAGCTCTCTTTACTCTTAACTTTGTTGCTAAAAATTGGAATACCCTTCCACATAATATTAGATCCATAAGCAATCTTAATCATTGCAAAATATCACAGACACTTACATAAATCCTGGCTTTGCCCATGTAACACACCAGGTTAACTATTAACTTAGCGTTACTTAAACAATTTGGCTCTACGTACTAACTCGGTTAACATATCCCTACTAACAACACTACTTCTCTATAAGTAGTTATATTCCTAGCTGCAACTCTCACCACGGAAGCACTACTAACTATGCACTATTATGCCTAAGTGATTCTCCCTACTTAATTTCCTAACTAATGTTGTTCCTCCACATATGCAGAGTCAACCATATATATGTCTATATTCAAGTGTTTAAAGTCTTGTTCTATTTGGTACTATGTATATATTTTTGTTTTTACATTTTTATCCTGTAAATGTGTTAACACTCATTTTTTCGTCTATAATTTCTATTACTTGATGTGATGATTTTGTATGTAAGCTTAGGCTGGAGCTTTTCTCCCAGTGCCTCCGCTGAAAATGGGCACTGTCCCAGTCAGACCATCCCGGTAAACACATGTAAAATAAAGTATTGGGTACAGGCAAAGCAGATACTTAATAGTTATTTAGCAGGAACAGACAGTAAATTAGGCATGACACTGTTATGGTGGGAAGTAGTAAACAATACACATACATGACACTGGGTTTACGAAGATGTGGAGTAAAGAATGAAGGAAGGGTATCACTTGATGTCATCCCACAAAGGCACTGCCTTAGAGTGTAACAATAGGTTTTGTGACAATCCTGGGAAAGATCGGCAACTTTTTTGGGATACAAATGACTTCTAGTATGTAACCTGCAGAAGATTACAGAGGTTCTCATAAGACTGTCTAAAGACGGGCATGTTGCTGGCTCAGTCGAAAGTTTTGCAAACTAGTAAAAGAAGATAGCAATTGCACTCTGGAGTTCAAGCTAAAGTATTTTTTTAGGTCTGAACTGAACTAATGGCTGTAAACTAAGCAACACCACAGTATGTAGGGAAGGATGCATGTACATACAAGAGTGTCAAAGAGGAGGCAGGGTTTAAAAAAAGTGTAATAGACTTGCATGGCTTACATTAAAGATCTGAAAATCTCAAGGTGCCCTTGCAAAGACTACATAAAATTATCAATACATAGTACTAACATCTTACAAGATGCGAGATGTAAAATGTTGAACCAAGCGTGTTCCTTCTCCTTGAAAAACTAAGAAATAAAAGGCATGCAGGGTGAACTACAGGCTTCATTTGTGGTCTCTTGCTCCTCCTTCCCTTATGTGAAGATCTTGGAAACAAAGAATCTATAGCCCACTGGGACAGCTCAATCTGACAACAATTAGAAAGGTCCAAATCAAGATGACATACAATGGAAGGCACATATGTTTCTTACTGGTAGGGAACTACAACTGCCATAGACAAGGGCCTATGAAAAACTAGGCTTGAACACTACACTTATCAAGATAAATAGGATATCAAGTCTGAATGATGAAACTTCATTGTAATCTAACATAGCACGAATTAAGTGCTTAGCACCATATCATTTAAAACACGACAGTAGAAATGTCATAACTTCACAGACAAAAGCAAGGATTTCATAGACCAAAGAACTCTGAAACTATGAGGACTGAGGATGTCACAGTCCAATAGACTGTTATTATGAGTGGAATTTTGGGCATCATAGATCAAATGGTTCGAGTTAAGCAGGTGAGAAAGTACAGTTTTGTACCTACCATAAATGTAGATATTCGAGTTTTCACCCTGCTGCAGTCATCACACTTGGGTTATCCTGCCGTCAGGCGGTCCCGCAGTCGGCCCGAATTCCAAAGTCTTGGTCCGGCGTCAGTTGCTGTTGCTTCTTCCCTGACGTCAGCGTGCCAGGGGTATATAGGAGGCATCCAACGCCACTTTCTTCAGTCTTTCTTGCCCCCAATAGGTAGGCAATATATTTATTGCTATATAAAAATATACATATAAAAATAAAACAATACCTTCAGGCACAAGCAAATACACCACAGAGGTTGTATAGGATAGAAAGGTATAGATAAGTCCAGCTAGTTCAGAGGGGATGGAGAGAGGGTAACCTGGATTGCAGCAGGGTGAACACTCGAATATCTACATTTATGGTAGGTACAAAACTGTACTATGTTCATCGTGTTACCCTGCTGCAGTCATCACACTTGGGTTGAATCCCAAAACTAAGGATGGGTGGTGGAGTTAAACAGGGTTAGAAGGAGCTAGTAGGCCCTGCAAAACTGCAGTGGCAAAACCAGCTTTAGTCTTAGAATATAGAGGTAAGTGATAGTGTTTGGTGAAGGTGTGCACTGAACTCCAAGTTGCAGCTTCCAGAATATCCTTGGTTGGTACCCCCCTGAGAAAGGCTGCTGATGTAGCTGTAGCCCTGGTGGAATGGGACCTAATGTTAGCAGGTACCGGTTTCCCATGATGCGTGTAGCAGAAACGTATGCAATGTCCTATCCATTTTGAAATGGCCTGTTTTGAGATAGCTTTTCCTTGTGATCCTGCAGCATAGGCTACAAAGAGCTGGTCAGATTTTCTGAAAGCCTTAGTTTTATCCAAGTAGTAACATAATTGCCTGTGAATGTCCAAAGAGTGCAGGAGTCTTTCTCCTATGTTCTGGGGATTTGGGAAAAAGGTGGGCAAATGAATGGTTTGGTTTAGGGCCACACTGGATACCACCTTTGGCATAAAGGAAGGGTTAGTTTGTAGAGAGACTCTGTCTTGATGAAAAATAAGGAAAGGCTCCACTGCCATTAGTGCCTGTAGCTCTGAGACTCTTCTAGCTGAAGTTATTGCTAGTAGCAGGGCAGTCTTCCATGAAAGAAATTTAAAATCAGCAGAAAAAGCTGGTTCAAAGGGCGGCAGTGTAAGCTTTTCCAGAACAAAGTTGAGATCCCAAGTAGGTGTTGGTGCTCTCCTGGGCAGTCTTATGTTCTTAGCCCCTCTGAGGTACTGTCGTAGGAGTGGATGTGAAAATAAAGGAGGATCCGTGTTGTAATGAGCTGAAATTGCTGAGGCGTGGATCTTAATAGATGAAAAGGAAAGTCCTTTGTGCAACATCTCAGTTAAATACTGTAGAATCTGAGGAATGTTTGGATCAAGGTGATTTTGGCCTTTAGCCTGGTTCCAGGCGCAAAATCTTTTCCATTTGTCTGAATAGGCTTTCCTGGTGCTGGGCCTCCTGGCCTCCAGAATGACATCCATAACAGCTTTGGATAGAGGTGTTGGCTGGTTGTTTAAGTAATTTGCCATGCAGCCAGGTTTAAAGTCTTGAGCTGGCTGTGTAGAATCTGATTGTTTCGCTGGGTGAGTAGGTGAGGAATTTGTGGTAAAATCCATGGTGGGCCGTGTGCCATGTTCCTTAGAATTGGATACCAGTGCTGGCGTGGCCAGTCTGGTGCAATGAGTATCATTTGTGGCCTCTCTAATCTGGCTTTCAGCAGTACCTTTGCTAGAAGAGGCAGTGGAGGAAAGGCATACACTGTTAATGTTTTCCAACTGAATGAGAGGGCGTCCACTTTCCAAGCTTGTGGGTGGAATGTCCTTGTGCAAAATTTTTGAAGTTGGTAGTTTTGGGGATTGGCAAACAGATCTATTTCTGGGCATCCCCATTTTTGAGTTATCATTGCAAATACTTGTGGATCTAGTTTCCACTCGTGGGGATCCATGATGTTTCTGCTTAGGTCATCTGCCAATGTGTTTTTCTTTCCTGGCAGAAATTGTGCTTGTAGTTGAACTTGGTAAGACAGTGCTGTGTTCCACAAGGTCATTGCTTGCCTGCATAGAGAGTAGGAATGTGTGCCCCCTTGCTTGTTTATGTACCGCATTACTGTGGTGTTGTCCATCTTTATTATTAGTTGTCCTGTGTGTAAGAGGTCCTTGAAAGCTGTTAGGGCATTCTGTACTGCTAGCATTTCTTTTTGATTGATATGCAGATGCCTTTGATCTGTAGTCCATTTGCCCTGAATGCACTGTCCTGCCATGTGTGCTCCCCAGGCATAGTCCGATGCATCTGTTGTCATAGTTTGTCTGGTGGGTAAGGTGAAAGGCTGACCCTTGTTGAGGTGACATGCCTGTGCCCGCCATAGAAACTCCTGTTGTAGGCAGGGAATGAGTGGTATCATTGTTTCCAAGCTGTGGCTGTGCTGAGTCCATACGCTTTTCAGGTACCACTGTAATTTCCTCATATGCAGTTTTGCAAATGGTATTAGTAGTATGCAAGATGCCATGAATCCCAAGGCCTGCAGAATTTTTCTTGCAGGGAGTTGGGTCTTTGTTGCCATTATTTTGAAGTATTGAGTCAGCTGTTGTTGCTTGTCTGGCGTGAGATAAGCCATCTGGGCCATTGTATTCAAGCTGGCACCCAGGAATATTATGTTTTGTGAGGGCACTAGTTTTGATTTATTTTCGTTTACTGTGTACCCTAGGCAACTTAGGTGTTTGACAGATGCTTTAAAAGAATGTCCTTGCTTTCTGCTTGAATAAGGCAATCGGCCAGGTATGGGTATATTTGAATTCCTCTTTGTCTGCAGTATGCAATTACTGGTGCCAGGCATTTTGTGAAGACCCTGGGCACAGTAGATAAGCCAAAGGGCAGTGCAGGGAATTGATAATGGGCTGAACCTGCAATGAAGCGGAGGTATCTTCTGCAATATTGTCTGATAGGGACATGCAGGTATGCCTCCTTGAGGTCCAACATTACTAGCATTCTTGCCCAGCATGGGAAGAAGCTGCTGTAGTGTTAGCATCTTGAATTTTGGCACTTGCAGATAGGTGTTCATAGTTGAAAGATCCAGAATGGGTCTCCATGCTTTGTCCTTAATTGGGACTAGAAAGAGTCTTGAGTAAAATCCTTGTCCTTGCTCCTGTGTAGGTACCTGTTAAATGGCTCTCATGGCCATGAGAGCTGTAATTTGATTTTGTGCCTCTGCCCATTGATTTGGTGGCAGGTTTGGCATTCCTTTTATCCTTGGCAAGGTATGAAAGTGGAATCTGTATCCTTGTGAGACAATGTTTAGGACCCATTTGTCTTTTGTGATGATGTGCCAGTTGTCTGCAAAAAGTGCTAATTTTCCTCCCAAGGGAGCTGCCAAGAGAGATTTCTTGGTAGTTTGAGGGTTGAGTCATTGTGTTTGTCTTCTGCTAGCTCGGGGCCTGTCTTCTCCTCCCTTTTGGGTAGCAGTACCCCATTGGCGAGGTTTGTAAGGGCCTTGTGACTGACCTCTGCCCCTTGGGCATCTGTATTTGCCCCTCTGTGATCTGTCAGAAGCTGGAAAGGACCAGTTTTTTGTTGGCCAATTTCTGCTGAAACGAGGGGGTTGTACCTGTAAAAATCCTTGACCGTCTGCATAGACTTTGCCTTATCCTCCATTTTCTTTAAAACCTCTTCTGCTTTGACACCAAATAATACATCCTGCTGTAAAGGTGCATCCAATAATTTTGCTTTAACATGATCAGGTAGGGTTTGTTCTTTTAACCAAGCATGTCTACGTATGACAGACCCAGTAACAGCTGCTCTATAGGAAGCTTCCAATGAATCAAATCCACATTGTAAAGTATGTTTGCCCACCTGTTCAGCTGCATGCAACAGATCCTACATTTCCTTAAATTCAGACTGTTCAGAATGTGTGCTCATTTTTTGTTTTAATTGAGACATTAGGAATTGCTGATATTTCAGCATGTGAAACTGACAATTTAATGCTTTCATAGCCAGAGTAGCTGAGGTGTACATCTTCTTTCCCCATCTATCTAGGGCTCTGGAATCCCTTTCAGAGGGCACAGGATTTTTAGCCATAGAAGCTTTAGCCCCTTTGGGATCCTGGGAAATTGTTTCTAGGTCAGCCACAGGGCTTTTATAAAGGAATTTGTGTGAGTCAGGTACTCTGTAGTATCTGTCTGGTTTGGCTGGAGCAGGAGGTAGAGAGTCTGGATTTAGACTAGACTCCAAGTAAACATCATCCACAATGTCTAAAACTGGAGGGATAGCAAGTGGTCTGTGCTGGGGTAGTAAAAGGAACTCTCTGAGTCTTTTCTTAGAATCAAAGTAGTCCTGGCCTTCCCAATGGAAGTGTTCCCTCATGGTATGTAAAGTTTCCCCAAAGGAGTGGTCCTCAGGGGGAGAAGCGTAATCCTGTTCCTCAGAAGAGTCTGAGGAAATTGAAACCTGGTCAGAGGAAGCAAAATCCTCCTCTTGTCTTGGACTTTTATCTGGAGGTGGATGTGAACCCCTGATTAGGGTAATCAAATCTTCAGCCATCTTAAGCATCTGTTTCTTAGGCGTGAGGCCTTGAACTGGAGACTGATGTACAGTCTTTATAGGTTTTAATGAAGTTTTAAGCTTAGCATAAGATTTAATGGTGAGTGTAGTCGGTCTGAAGACACCTTCTGCAACCGAAGGTGTTTCTACTGCACCGGGATCTCCTTCTCCTTCGGTGTTGGAAGGGCCTAATGAAGATGGCTGCGACGGCCTAGTACAATCCACTTGAGAATCTGAAGCTGTCTGGGGTTCCAATTCTGCGGTCGTCAGGGGCTGCGTAGGAGCCTCATTAAAAAACGGAGAACTGGTGACAGGCTCAGCACAGGCCTCGGAGTTTGGCTTGTTCCTAGGCTGCCTGTCCTTATCCTTGTGTTTTTTATGCATGCTGGTCATCGGCTGCTCCAACGGCATTATATAATTACATTTCCTACCAAAGTAATGTTGTGCGAAGTCAAAACAGCGTTTGATAGTTCGTTTATTAAACCTAGCACAAAACCGACAACCTGTGACGTCGTGGTCTGGGCCTAGGCAAGGAATGCAATAAGAATGGAAGTCCTTATGAGGTATTTGCTTCCCACAAGAAATGCAATTGTTAACTTTTTCTCTGACATCGGACTGAGGCAAGAAAAGGTTCCCCAACGGGGTACTTAGCTTTATTGAAGACTTCGGACTGAAACTCGATTCGAAAATCTCAGGTGTCGGCCGACCGGCACTTGCGAACTGCTTCTGCTTCGGGCACCGCGCGGCAAGAAAGACTGAAGAAAATGGTGTCGGATGCCTCCTATATACCCCTGGCACGCTGACGTCAGGGAAGAAGCGACAGCAACTGACGCCAGACCAAGACTTTGGAATTCGGGCCGACTGCGGGACCGCCTGATGGCAGGATAACCCAAGTGTGATGACTGCAGCAGGGTAACACGATGAACATCACTGCATCACTCACTGGTTTAGTGCACATTTTTCTGTAAATTATGTAACAGTCTCCACACAAATGTGCAGCTAACAAGCTTAGGGTCATGGAACAAATACACAAGAAATGGAATTCATTAATGTCTTTAAAACCAACTTTAAGAACCATTCACAAAACCAGCATCTCGAGCATAGTTCCAAAAACAGTTGGTCTTCCAACACAGTTTCAGCTGCTTTTCAGACAGCCCATCTGTTTAAGAGAACTGTATAGGACTTAATACCTTAACCCAGTTTGTACTACAAACCCATCCAGGAGTATATCAGTCTGTCAAAGGTAAAGTACAGTTGTGTACACTTACCATAAATGTAGATGTTCGAGTGTATTCACTGTTGCAGTCATTACATTTGGGTAATCTGCTGGCAGGTTGCCCTCAGTCGGCCTGATTAACAAAGTCTTGGGTCCTGCGTCGGCTGCTATCCCTTCTTCCATGACATCAGGTCATCAGGGGTATAAAACATGCAGCCGATGCCATTACATCAGTTTTTCTTGCCCCAGATGTCAGGTGCCCCCCCAAATGGGGAGCAAATAAAATAAAAAACACAACAAATATACCTCCAATCCCAAAAGCAAATACACCAAAAGGGCTTTTAAACATAGTGAAAGAAAGATGTATAGCCAGAGAAAAATAGGGGGCTGGAGGGTGGGTAACCAGGACTGCAACAGTGAATACACTTGAACATCTACATTTATGGTAAGTGTACACGACTGTACTATGTTCTTCATGTTTCACTGTTGCAGTCATTACATTTGGGTAGATTCCCAAAGCTATGGTTGGGTGGAGGGAATTATACAGCATTACGACCAGCTATAAGGCCCTGCAGGACAGCAGTGGCAAAGCCAGCTCTGGATTTAGAGAAAAAAGGTAAATGGCAATGTTTGGTGAAAGTATGAACGGAGCTTTGAGTTTGCTTTGAAATAGCCTTTCCCTCTGCCCTTGCAGCAAATGCCACCAGTAGTTGTTCAGATTTTCTTTGAGATTTTGTCCTGTATAAGCAAAATCTCAGTTGCCTGTGTACATCCAATGAATGCAGAATCCACTCCCCCCTGTTCTGTGGACTGGGAAAGAAAGTTGGCAAATGAATGGTCTGATTAAGAGCCATACTGGATACCACCTTAGGCATGAAGGATGGATTGGTCCTGAGAGATACCCTGTCCGCATGAAAAATGATGAAAGGCTCCACTGCCATAACAGCCTGTAATTCGGAAATCCCTCTAGCTGAAGTGACTGCTAAAAGGAAAGCTGTTTTCCAGGAGAGAAATTTTAAGTCTGCAGTAGCAGCTGGCTCAAAAGGAGGGAGAGTGAGTTTTTCCAATACAAAATTGAGGTCCCAGGCAGGGGTTGGAGCTTTTCTGGGTGGTCTTAAGTTTTTGGCCCCTCTGAGATACTGCTTTAGCAGAGGATGAGAGAAGAGGGGAGGTTCTGTGTTGTAATGAGCTGAAATGGCTGAGGCATGGATTTTTATGGAAGAAAAGGACAGGCCTTTGTGAAGCAACTCAGTTAAGTATTGTAAAATCTGAGGAATATTGGGCACTGCTGTGCTTCATCCCTTGAGATTGACTCCAGGCACAGAATCTTTTCCATTTGTCAGCATAACATTTTCTAGTACTAGGCCTTCTTGCCTCCAAAATGACATTCATCACAGGTTTGCTAAGGGATGCTAAGTGTGAATTTAGGTGATTAGCCACTCTGCAAGATTCAAAGTTTGGAGCTTAGTGTGCAGAATTTGGTTGTTCTGCTGAGACAGTAAGTAAGGTGTCTGAGGCAGGTGCCACGGTGGAAGGCATGACACATTGCTTAGGAGTGGGTACCAGTGTTGGTGAGGCCAGTCTGGAGCAATCAAAATCATTTTTGGTTTGTCCTGTTTGACTTTTAGTAGAACTTTGGAGAGCAGAGGCAGAGGGGGAAAGGCATAGACAGATAGGTTTTTCCAGCTGAAGAATAGAGCATCCACTTTCCAGGCTTTTTTGTAATGAGTTCTTGTGCAGAATTTGTCCAACTGATAGTTCTGGGGTGAGGCAAAAAGATCTATGTCTGGACTCCCCCATTTGCATGTCAACATGTTGAAAATCAGTGGTTCCAGTTTCCATTCATGTGGGTCCATGAGATTTCTGCTTAGTTTGTCTGCCAGAGTATTCAGCTTTCCTGGCAGGAATTGAGCATGCAGTTGTATTTGATAGGTCAAGGCCGTGTTCCACAATGCCATGGCTGGTCTGCAAAGGGGGTAGGAGTGTGTAGCCCCCTGCTTGTTTATGTACCACATAACCGTGGTGTTGTCTGTCTTTATCATTAATTGTCCTGGATGAAGGTAGCCCTTGAAGGCTGTCAGTGCATTCCGTACAGCTAGCATTTCTTTTTGATTGATATGAAGGTGCACTTGATTTGGGCTCCATTTGCCCTGAATGCACTTCCCTACCAGATGTGCCCCCCCAAGCATAGTCTGATGCGTCTGTAGTTACGGTTTGGGCGGCAGGGGGTGGTGTGAATGGCAGTCCCTTGTTTTGGTGGCAGGCCTCTGCCCACCATAGGAACTCTAGTTGCAGGCAAGGTATGATAGGAATCATTATTTCCAGGCTGTGACAATGCTGACTCCATAGACTTTTTAAGTACCGCTGAAGTTTCCTCATACGCAGTCTTGCATATGGAATTAGAAGAATGCAAGAGGCCATGAACCCCAAGGCTTGCAGTATTTGCCTTGCAGAAAGCAGGGTTTATGTGGCCACCTGTTTGAAGTAAGTCTCCAAATGAATTTGTTTCCCTGGCGTAAGGAAAGCAATCTGGGTAGTTGTATTCAAGCTTGCACCCAGGAATGTAATTTTTTGAGAGGGTACCAGTTGTGATTTCTTTTCGTTTATAGTGTACCCTAGACAAGTTAGAACCTTTTTTTACAAACGCCAGATGGTTTAGAAGAGTGTCCTTGTTTTCTGCCTGAATTAGGCAATCGTCCAGGTATGGATATATTTGAATATTTCTTTGCCTGCAAAATACAATTACTGGAGCCAGCCACATTGTAAAGACCCTGGGCGCAGTAGATAAGCCAAAGGGTAGTGCAGAGAACTGGTAATGCAAGTAGCCTGCTTTGAAGCGGAGGTATCTTCTGCAAGATTCCCCAATTATGATATGCAGGTAAGCCTCTTTTAAATCTAGAGTTGCCAACCAGGCATCTTTGCCTAGCATAGGAAGTAACTGGTGAAGAGTCAGCATCTTGAATTTTGGAATGTCCAGAAAGGTGTTTAGAGTAGATAAGTCCAGAATTGGATGCCATGATTTGTCTTTTCTGGGTACCAGGAAAAGTCTTGAATAGAAACCTTGTCCCTTTTCCTCTTCTGGTACTGGATGAATAGCCCCCATGTTCATGAGGGAAAGTACTTATTTCTGGGCCTCTGCCCACTGATTTGGGGGCAGGTCTGGCCATCCGTTTGGAACTGGCAACATGTGGAAATTAAATCTGTATCCTTGGGATACTATATTTAAAACCCATTTGTCCTGGGTTATAAGTTGCCAGTTTCTTGCATGAAGAGCCAGTTTTCCCCCCAAAGGGGCAGCTAAAAGGTAAGTGCTTGGTAAGTGTAAAGGGAAGTCATTGAGACTGCTTACCATAGGGAGGTGTCTTGTTGTTTCCAGATTTGGAGGAGGAGGCACCCCATTGCTTTGTTCTAAAAGTCCCTTGTGACTGAAACCTGGAGCCTTTGGAATGTCTGGGTTTGACTTGAGTGGCTCTCGAAGGAACTGGAAAGGACCAGTTCTTAGTAGGCCAGTGCCTACTAAATCTTGGAGGCTGCACTTGTAAGAAATCTTTCACAGTTTGCATAGATTTAGCTTTATCTTCCATCATTTTTAAAACTTCTTCAGCCTTATTACCAAAGAGACGGTCCTGTTGTAAAGGAGCATCCAACAATTTTGCTTCAACATGATCAGGCAGATTTTGCTCTTTGAGCCAAGCATGCCTTCTTAGCACAGACACAGTCACAGCAGCCCTGCAAGAGGCCTCCAAAGAATCAAAACCAAATTTCAAAGTATGTTTTCCAACTTGTTCAGCTTAATGCAATAAATCCTGTAAATCTTTATTTTCCACACAGTCAGAAATTAACATAATTTTCTGTTTAAGCAGTCCCATGATATGCTGTTGATATTTTAGCATATGAAATTGACAGTTTAAAATCCTGATTGTCAAGGTCGCAGAAGTGTAAACCTTCTTACCCCATCTATCCAGCGCCCTGGAATCTCTATCAGAAGGGTTAGGATTTTTAGCAGTAGACGCCTTAATGCCCTTGGGACCCTGAGAAATGGTTTCAGGATCTGCAATATGATTTTTGAAACAGAATTTGTGGGAGTCAGGAACCCTGTAGTATCTGTCGGGCTCTGGAGGCAGAGAATCAGGAGCCATATTAGATTCTGAAAAAACATCATCAACGTCTAGAACAGGAGGTATAGCCAAAGGCCTATGCTGAGGAAGAAGAAGAAAATCCCTAAGTCCCTTTTTAGATTCAGAGAAATTCTGACTTTCCCAGTGGAAATGTTCCCTTAAGGTATGCAAAGTTTCTCCAAAAGAAAAATCCTCAGAGGGAGAAGCAGAAGGAATGGAATCTTCTGCATCAGAGTCCTCATAAGTAGGTATAGACAATTCCTGAGCATTAGAAGAGTCAGAAGAAATAGAATCCTGTTCAGAAGACTCATAATCAATGTCTTACCTAGGCCTCTTAGAAGGGGGGGGGGGGTTGGCTACCCCTGATCAGAGTAATTAAATCTTCAGCCATTTTGATCTTTTGTTTTTTAGGCATAGGGGCCTACACATGTGGCCCAGGCGTCATTTTGTTAGGCATAGCTCTATATTTTGGCCTTAGGTTTGAAGATGGCGTCGGTCTAATATACAAATCTTTTGGCCTGAAAACACCCTCAGATGCCGGTGCCTGCACAGCGGCTCTGGACCCATCTAAGGTAGAGACATCCGCGGGTTCCATAATTGAAGCATCTCGCACCATACCACCCTCCGAATGGGTCTCAGTAGAGGCCTGCGAATCAGAAGTAGCGGGTATCAGGGGCTGCGAAAGCGCCTCACTGAGTACCTGCGAACTGGCGACTGGCTTAGGAGAAACGTCGTCGGCATTTTTGGACCTCAACGGCCTGTCTCTGTCTTTTTCTTTGCATTTTTTAGGTATTCCGGTAGTCAGATTGCTGACCAACGACATTTCTGGATAATTAAAGCGTGAGCCAAAATATTTAGAAGCAAAAATGTACCGATGTTTGATAGTGCGTTGATTAAATTTAGCACAAAACCGACAGCAAGGTACGTTGTGGTCAGGGCCTAGACAAGGAATACAGTACAAATGAAAATCCTTATGAGGTATTTGCTTCCCACAAGTAATGCAATAATTAACTTTTACTGACATCGGTAAGGAGCAAGAAAAAGTTTCCCAATGGGGTACTTAGCTTTTTAGTTGAAAACTTCGGTTCTGAAACTTGAAATGAAAATTTCAGGAGCTGGCCGGCCGGTACTTGCGAACTGCTTCTGCTTCGGGAACCGCGCGGCAAGAAAGACTGATGTAATGGCATTGGCTGCATATTTTATACCCCTGAAGACCTGACGTCATGGAAGAAGGGACAGCAACCAATGCAGGACCCAAGACTTTGTTAATCAGGCCGACTGAGGGCAACCTGCCAGCAGATTACCCAAATGTAATGACTGCAACAGTGAACCACGAAGAACATCTTCAGGGACGCAAAGAAACCAAAGCCAGTTCGATGAAAGTGAAGATTGCCTTTTTCTCCTTAATTGTGCAAACTCTGAGTTGGTATATATGATTCCAGGGGGTGTGGGGAGCTTGCCGTCCTGTAAAAAAATTTTTCAATGTTTGCTGAAGATGGTTTCAGTGAATTGACTTTAGTTTATTTGCATTTGTTAAAACCACCCTCAACGGATCAACATGAATTCAAACCACCCTATACTCACACTTCTGCTACTGTTACTGCCGCTGCGCTTTACTATCTCTTCCTTGTGTCTTGTTTATAACATCTTAGCATAATTATATCAGCTTTCACCCTTAGATGTGCAAATTCATGGGATCACAACCCACTGCTTGAAATTCCTACAAGTAAATATATGTTCAAGTGAAAACACCTTTCCCACGTTGTGACTGCAGGGTTGGAATAAAATGCCTTCATCTCTCAGACAGAGAGGAGGACAAAAACTGCAACTGCCTCCCACCAGCAGGAATCACTCTCTTAGTTATTGGCTAATATTATTCATCATTAGTCACAGTTCAAGTATATGTGATCTTTTAAGTTTGTTTTGCCTGGTGGTTCCTTAAAGGAAATGTAGTGATTACTGCTTGTTAGCAGTTTCTTCTTCGAAAATAATCTGCATTTAGTATGTTATGAATTCCTTAGCAAGAACTGGCTAATGAATGACTCACAACTTAATAACCTGTGGGGTCATTTGACTTTTGCTTACTTTGCTAACTGTATTATTATTACATGTACTACACTTAGAGACAACGCTGGTTGAGATATATCTGTATAGGGTGTACTGGATCAAACCTCCAAAAGTATACATTATTATTATTCTGCAGCTAATAAAAAGGCATTTTAAGATTTAAGACAATTTGTCTTCATAGTCTTACGATCTACAGCACATCATAAATGGTGAGTGTAAAGCTGATCAGAAATGTGCAAATATTTTACACTGGTTTCATAAGGAACACCACTTTAAGAAAACATGACTGTTAAACATAACATGTATGTGCAGAAAGTGGTACAGATAATAGAAGTTAAGGAAAGCACCAACCCCATACTTTCCCCATCAAAAGGGTGGGTCAAAGCTTCCGATTCATACAACCCAGCTTTTTGTAAACTTTAAATTAATACTCCGTGCATTAAAAGTGCATGCGTACTCCTCGCAAATAAAACTATGAAAACAGCACAGGCTTCTTCCACTTTCAGACTTGCTACCTTGGGTTACATATATAAATGATTTGTGTACAACCCAAAGATCTAAGTTTGAGTTCTCCAACTACCACTGGCATATTGTGAGGCAACAAGGAAATCAATCAAGCATCTGTTCTTTTGATCAACTATACCTTCTTTTTGCCAACTAACTCACTTGTTTTCTCTACATTCAACTGTCCTAACATCTTATGCCACTCATGTCATATCACAAATCTCCATTTTTTTTTTTTTTGGGGGGGGGCTGGCCTTAGTGGGAGGTGAGAACGGACTACCAAGGAGTCTGCTATTTTCAGCTACCAAGGAAGTTTTCTTTTTCCCTAATCCCCTAGCAAGCATATAAATTCAAACATATACAAAAGGTCCCTTTTTTATCTCTGCACTTCAAGATCACGTTTCACATGCTGTCTACATGAAGGCTCCTCATGAATTCAGATAAACTACATGTTCAGGTACCTGGTTTCCACCAGAGGGGGTCCCTGTGTTAAAGTCTAGCACAATCCTCTTCCATGAAATAAGGTAGCCAGATGCTGGATGCTCAACAATACCTAAAGCAAATGACAAGCACTAGACATAACTCACATCACATTAGCCATCGAGCATTACCTCAAAAACTGGCAACATACAAATGTCACAACAATCCACTGCAAAAATTCAAAGTAGCTTTTGATACTACGTAAGAGCTTAGGCATAACTGCACTTTCCATTAATTCAGTAAGACCAGCAAACAACTCAAAGGATGTTACTGCTGGACTTCCTGCAGTTTGAAAATATTCATTTGCATATTGACAAAATGGGCTCTTTTCCCACTGCTAGGTTAGAAGGTTACATCTAATAATTATGTATTGCACATGATTACGCTCCATTAACAGTGAAATGACATTTTGGTCCTGTGCTATTCTACCAGGAGACCCGATTTTAACATTTAGAAGGGTACTTAAATGTCAGGTACCCCATACTGATGTTAAGATCGCATCTGGCACTAAAAGCTGACAGTGTCAGCCAGTAATCATCATGAAACAGCTTCATTTCGACTTTGTTTTTGACTGCTGTTTACTAAATTACAACCACTATTTTGGAGCAAAATGCAGGGAAAACTTAAGGATGTAAATCACCTCTCCACTGCTTAACGAGCTTTCAAAGGTGGCATAACACTTTGTTTTTTTTTTTTTTTTTACTTTTCTGTAACTAGTAGTACATGGCGCAGATAAATCTGACTTTGCTCTCCTGGTGAATTTCTCAGCATCCATATTTTGAACACATAAGTATGTTACGATTCGAGACCCGATCATAATCCTCTATATTATCAATAGTCAGTTTACTATGATCTTACCAGCACTCCCAGTGAGGATAACTTGTTCTTGTATGTTCACTGTATACACATACACACCCATGCACACACATGTACATTAAACATAATCTGCAAATAGTTTTTTCATTGCAATGCTACATATATATAATATGTAATAATGAATATATAAACCTGAATATTATGATGATAACAATACATGCTCACACATAACACTGCAAGACTAAGTACTTACTCAGTTTTACTGTAATATGAAGAAATCAAGTACTGAATGCTCAGGATGTGTTAAATGTGCCACCCTGCCATACAGCTGGACCACCGCTGAGATGGGCTGGGCACACATTTGTAGGTCCATCTACATAGTTAAAATAAATAAAAACATAAGGGGCTTAAATGATGTTTAGAACATAAACGGCAAACTTTTGACTGGTTACTGCTAATTCAAGACTAAGGATTATATACATGCTTTTAGTAATTGAACAACAAATGTCTTAACCGATCATTGACAATTCATTTATATACATTCTGTTCTGCTTCTCATCCTACAACCCACTCTGCTAGGTATTCTACTGCCTTAGGAGATAAAGTGAAATTTTGGAAAAGATACAAAGGAGGGAAAGCAAATGATGACAAGAATGGAGCATTTGTTAATAAATATACATCTATTCCTGAAACAAAGGAGTTGTTGATCCAGAAGAACTGAGGTACTTACATACCTAAAGCTGAAGCATGAAAAGTGCTGAGATAAAATAAGTACTAACAAGCAACTGAGGATAACAAAGGGGTTCTACAGTGGAATACTGTTATAAACACAAAGACAACAAAGTCTGAGTAAAAACAAGGAGGAATTGAGACAGAGGTGGTGTCCAGATTTGTTCAACTCTGGATTGCTCTTTATTGGCCTTCCTTCCTCTTTACAAGTAATATAAACTGCTAGGCAACTCCTTCATAAATTTTCCGTACAGTCTGTTATAGTAAACTGCTGATGCACTAAGGCACTCTCTCTGGAGTACAAGCATTGTAGCCTGACTCATACATAATACTAGGAAGACAAGCCAACAGTAACAGAAGCATTCAAAGCAAATAACAGTTTTTTCTTATATGACTGAAGTAAAAATAAATCATTAGTAGAGCTTTATTTTCTCAGCTACTACTGTAACTTTAGTCTAAATCATTTACCTGAACTGCAATCTGATTCCATGACACCACTGTGCAGCTGCTGTGAGCATGTGCACATGGATTGGCAACCACCAGACAACAGATTTCTGGCCCAGTTTTCTCCCCTCCCACCCCCCAATTCCCAGTTTTGTTTTGTTTGTTTGCTTGACTTTCTTTTTTTTTTTCCCCATTCCCAGGTTTGTGCCGTAAACAGCTACTGACATCCCACTCCCACATCTCCTCTATCCACCCACCAACTTAAACGTCATACATTCTTTCAACCCCCACTAAATGTCTCACCAAGGTTGCACACATACTGTTCCAATTGTCTCTCTCAACCCAAACCCTCATACTCCCTAAAACAATATTTAACATCATTCCATATACTTTCCAGATATTATTTCTCATTTAACTTTTACTCTCCAATTTGCTATACAGCACATTTCACTTTGTCAGCTCAACCCATCTGACCATTACAGATAATATTCTCTCCCATTCACAGCTAACCAACCCCATATTAGCTACCTTCATGTCTAACTTCTACCCTCTCTTCCTTCATAAACACATTTCTTTGTCATCCCCAATTTCTAATGCTCATTGCCATTTTGTGTGTAACTCCAAGACCCCCCAATACCACTCCCTCAATATCGCCACCCTACTTTATGCTATACATAACCAATCACAAATAAAACCAAACCCCACATTACTCCCCCAAAAAAAATATCTAAACTTATTCACTCCAGAGTTACTCATTCTGCTCCTAAGACTAAACCAGGAACCCTTACTAAACACTAACCTCACAAAACTCCATATAAACATGCCTAGCACATTTTTACTTACACTCATCTACATGCCCAGCACATTTTTACTTGCACCCTTCTAACTGTAAATGTATCATAAATAAGCTAGAACCGATTAGTCTATTCATTACCACTCACTTACCAGATCTTACAGTAACAAGAGAATCTTGGTACAAAAATGACCACCCTAACATTAAACCATTTTTCCCTAACTATAATTATGTTTTTGATGTCAGACCAGGGGACAAAATTGGTATTAGTATCTTTACTATACAGCTCCAGTTTTAACTCCCTCCATTATAGCTCAAGTTAACTCTGACAATGAGTTATGACACTAACCGGCTACTAATAAATCTTCTCTCCTACAAAACTCACCCATTCTACATTGCTCTCCTTCACAGCATCATCTCTCCCATCCCTACTAACAAGTACATAAACCATCCACTAAATGTCCCATCCCTCCAGAATCTACTCCAACCCTATCGCACCACCAGACCACTAAGATCCAGCAACAAAAATCACTTGCAGATCACTAAAGCCAATAACTCTGCTGGTGAAGCACTATTATCTTGCACCATAGCCAAATTATGGAACTCCCTCCCACCCACAATTACCTCCCTACCATCATGCACCCACTTCAAAACTTTACTAAAAGTGCACCTAAAAACATGCTGGCTATGCCCTTGCAACTCCCACTCTAATATCACCCACCCCATCCAACCACTACCTTTCTTTCCACTCCACTAGCTACCTTGATTATAGCAAGCTCAGATGCTCATAAGCCTAGTACTTATTATACAGCAGGAACTTCTTATTTTAACATTTATTAATGTCTGTTATGTACTTCACAGATAAAGATTCTAGTTGTCTACTGATGTACTATGTTCTTCATCTGTAAATATGTTGTAAGTAATTGCTATGTAAATTGTTAATCGCTATGTAATCCAATGTAACTACTGTCTGTTTATTTTAACTGTGGAGCTTTTCTCCCCGAGCCTCCGCTGAAAATGGACCTACGTCCAGTCGGACACTCCCGGTCAACAAATATAAATAAATAAATAAATAAACAAACAAACTCAGTCCACCAGCTAATGATATCACATAATTCTTAGCTGATCTGAGACAAGACCCAGGATTATTTCAAGCCAGCATTCATTTCTTGACCTCCTAATTACCAGCCAACTAACACTACTGATACAGCCATCCCCCTACTCTTTCATTGACCACTACCCCATCATCTTTAAAATACATAACCTATCAATTTAAATTTCAAACAAAGTTATAGGTTTCTAGGTACTTACTAGGCTATTAATCTGTCAGGATCTTAATAAGCCAAGTCCTATCTTTCCATTGTAATCTTTAACCCTTATATTTTATGTAAAAATAACCCAAAGGATACAGAACAAGGCTATGTTATGACATTTACTTCTAACCATGAGACATGGGAACTTAAAAAATGGTATCTCCAAACTCAAAAAAAAAAAAAAACCCAAACAAATGCAAATACTGCCACAGAAAAGTTCAACCAACTACTTATCAACTTACAACTACTTATGTAGTGACTCTACTCTTCAAACACAACAAAGCAGATTGACTCATTAAAGAACTCAAAGCCCTTATGCAACTTCAAGACGAGAGTTGGCAAACATGGAAACAAAACACTTCATCTACCAGGGAACAATTCACTGTCCTATGTACCACCACCAAACAAGCAACAGACTGCACAAATCTATATGTTTCACATCAAAACAATTCTCACTCCTGCACTCTCCAAAATGCTTCTGCTACGAAGTTAATCTACATACAAGTCATACCTTCCCCAACAATGTTCCATCCAAAGTCACTATTCAACATCAACTAATTCTCCCCATACCCTTCAACTTCCTCTCAGAATCTAATAATTTGCCATCACCACCAATCAACCCCTCCTCCATCTCTCAATCATCACCACCCCCCATTACTACCACCCGTCTACTTAAGTAAAATAATAGCAAAAAGCAACATACAAATTTTATCTGACTCTTGCACTGGCTCTGACAATCTCTGGCCCTGATTTATATACCGCTACAGAGAATATATTACTCAGACCACTACTACATGTCTACAATATTTGCCTTACCTCAAACACAATACCCATGTTAAGGAAATCGGTCCTAGTTACATCAGCTCTAAACAATCTAAACCCTACTCAACAGCATACTTCTGACCAATTTCAATTCTTCAGTCCCTAGTTAAATTCTTAAAAAACTCATATGTAATCAGCTTACCTCTTCCCTAAAGAATACAACCTACTACCTAATAAGCACCATGGATTCTAGCAAGAAAGGAGCACCACAACTGCTCTCTGGAGAGTCGCACATGATATTTTACAGAACACAGATAAAGGCAACCCTTACTGGGGTTAATTTCATTAACCTTAGTTGAGCATTTGATCTTGTTGATCACACTAAACTTTATTTGCACTTATATGACAAAGGCATCCACCAACAGGCTACTACACAGAACAATGACTTCTTAATAAACAGACCCTTTACACTTACAATCATCTCCACTCTCTCAGCAGAAACACACATCCAATCAGGTGTTCAACAAGGCTAGGTTCTTGCTCTACTAACAATGTCTTTCGGCTTTTCTGTTAGGGGTCGGTCCACAGATCGATTGGGATTGAAGTTTTTTTACGGTGTCGAGTTGCCAGCCCGACGCCCAACCTTCACAGAAGGCACACACACAATCACACACACACACACACACACACACACACACACACACACACACACATACACACACACACACACACACCTACCTGTATGTCCTTAAAACTCACTTGACTGCAGGGAGGCCATGCAGACTCCACACCGAAGGCGCTCCAGCAGGGAATTGAACCAGAGAATTTCTTGCTGTGAGGTGACAATGCTAACCGCTGCACCACTGCGGCCACTTTAATAAACTTTCATATGACCTACCTAAAGTTTACACTATGTTTATACACATATGACACAGACATTTATAGATCTAGCTCCAAACTGAAGAACATACAAAACCTTTTATAACGTGATCTATGACTCATCAACTGGCTTAACACCAAGAAAATGAAAACCATGACATTTGGGATACATCAGAAACTATTAAAAAAAAATAATAAAATAACCTTTGAAATCAAAGACACTGGTACCCATAATATAGAAACCACAACTACAATCAGATACTTTGGCACCAAGCTAGTTCAAACACTGACCTTTCAAGCATTACAAAAAAAAAAAAAAAAAAAAAAAAACAGGTCAAAAATCATCTACCTACTTTTTTCGGTCCAATAAATGTCACATTTATCTCTCTATCTGCAAGGTCAGCTTTAGGCAAAGGCATACTATTAGCCAAGGTGAATTACGACCTACCACTAGTTGCAGCAGCATCCCAAAAAACAAATGAAGCACTGTATATAGCTCTCTAATCCATCTGTAGCAAGAGCTACTATTTCATAACACTGTCCCTCAGGCAAGGGCATCACCACTTCTCCCTCAAAAAAGTTAAATGGTTCAGGAAAGAATAGGCCTGCCGTTTGGTTCTCTACCACTTAAACTACTATAACAGAATACTCCATCTCCTCTTATCTCCAAATGTCTTCCCAATACCTCCTCTTTTGACCTAAGATGCCAATCCCATTAGGCTGAATACTTCAAATCCCAAGAACATTTCACTGTACTGATCATAATTTTTACTATTTTTTGGCCATAAACTGTATTATTCTCTCCCATTATACCTCAACAAAAGTATAGTTGTGCAAGATCTCACCATAAAGCTGATGTCCTACTTTTCACTAAACTATTAAAAAAAAAATAATAAAATAACCTTTGAAATCAAAGACACTGGTACCCATAATATAGAAACCACAACTACAATCAGATACTTTGGCACCAAGCTAGTTCAAACACTGACCTTTCAAGCATTACAAAAAAAAAAAAAAAAAAAAAAAACAGGTCAAAAATCATCTACCTACTTTTTTCGGTCCAATAAATGTCACATTTATCTCTCTATCTGCAAGGTCAGCTTTAGGCAAAGGCATACTATTAGCCAAGGTGAATTACGACTACCACCACTAGCAGCAGCATCCCAAAAAACAAATGAAGCACTGTATATAGCTCTCTAATCCATCTGTAGCAAGAGCTACTATTTCATAACACTGTCCCTCAGGCAAGGGCATCACCACTTCTCCCTCAAAAAAGTTAAATGGTTCAGGAAAGAATAGGCCTGCCGTTTGGTTCTCTACCACTTAAACTACTATAACAGAATACTCCATCTCCTCTTATCTCCAAACGTCTTCCCAATACCTCCTCTTTTGACCTAAGATGCCAATCCCATTAGGCTGAATACTTCAAATCCCAAGAACATTTCACTGTACTGATCATAATTTTACTATTTTTGGCCATAAACTGTATTATTCTCTCCCATTATACCTCAACAAAAGTATAGTTGTGCAAGATCTCACCATAAAAGCTGATGTCCTACTTTTCACTGTTGCAGTATTCTTTATTCTGGAAATATCCTGCTTAGGATAGCCTAATATCCGGCCAGCATACCAAAACCTTTAAACCGTCTTGGCATTGTACATCAGACATATGTCTACGTAAACGGTGCAAGGTACATATGTGATGTACAGACGCCTAATCCTCAGAACTGAAGTGCCCAAGAAGAAAGGGAGCAACCGCAGATACGGTAGTTAACACACACATTCAGGGAGGGAAGAAGAAGGAGAAAATGATGAAAGAAAGTCCCTTCAACTACAAAGAGAACAACAGAAAGTAATAGGGGTCAGGAAGGAGGGACTGACATAGACAGCTCAGATATAGACTGCAACATTGAGAAGTAAGACATCTATGATTATGGTAAGATCTTGCACAACTGTACAATGTCCATCCATATCGCTAATGCAGTATTATTTACTCTTGGGAAAGTACAAAAGCTGCTGGGAAGTATGAGAGAAAGAAGGTATAGAACACCACTCCACACGGCCATGAAGGACAGCCCTGACAAAACTCCTTCTGGCCCTGGAAATGACATCCAACTTGTAATGTTTGGTATAAGTTTAAACAGAGGACCAAGCAGCAGCTTTCCAGATGGAGCTAGCATCTAGACCCTTGAAAAAAGCACCAAGAGAGGCCACTACCATGGTAGAATGAAAGGAAGGGTACTTGCCATGAAAATAATAGCAAAAAGAAATCCAGGGGTAGGTGGTTTGTTTAGACATTGCCAAACACAATTTCCTAGTATGAAAGGAAGTAAAATGTTGCTCAGACTTTCTGATATGTTTTGTCTTGTCCGAGTAATATCTGAGCTGTCTAAGTCAATCCAAGCTGTGAAGAACCATCTCACCAGTAGTCTGTGGAGAAGGGAAAAAAGCAGGAAAATGAAAAATCTGGTTCAAGAACAAATCATTAATCACCTCAGGCATAAAAGAAGAATTGGTACAGAGAGATATACTGTCCTTGTGAAAAAATGAAAAAGAGAAACTGCCAGGAGTGCTTCAAGTTTAAAGACCCTCTTGGCAGAAGTAAGAGCCAACAACTTTACAGTCTTCCAAGTATAATGTTGCGGGAAAGAAGAAAAATCAGGCTCAAAAGGGGACCGAGTCAATTTTTCAAGAACAAAATTAAGGTCCCAAGAAGGAGGAACAGGCTTTCTTGGAGGCCTGATATGAAGGACACCTTTTAAAAATTGTTTCATTTTGAAACTACAAGCCAAAGGTGGATTCAGAGGCAGACAGGTGGAAATGTTTGACAAATGAACTTTAACAGACGAACATGCCAAATCAGAATTGAGCAACTCACACAAATAAAAAAAGACCATAGGAAGCATCACAGAAAAGGGTCCAAATCATGCTTGAGACATCAAATAAAAAAATTCTTCCACTTAGTCGCATAGGATTTTCTAGTTGTAGAATTTCTGGCCCCATACAAAACCCGAAGCACATCCTCAGAAAATTGCTGCCTGAAAGGAATCAAAACCTTGTCACCCAAATTGTCAGTTGAGGAGTGGACAAGTAAGGGTGAATGAGAGATTCCTTGTCTTGTATGATAAGATCCATTCTGTGAGGATGACTTCCAAGATGGCTGCACATCAAGTAACAGTTTAACTCTCTCAGTGTGAAAACAGAAACCGAACAGAGAAGGCCAGCAGAATTTTGTGTTTATCAATAAATTTCAGTAACAGGGTAGTAAGTGTACTGCCTAGATGTCAGGAAAAAGGAAAACCGGAGCACCTGATAAAAATCAGCTACAAAAAGTGAGGAAGTAACTGACTGGGGAAAGTTCTGCAGTTATTCAGCAAAAAGCAATGCAACCTCCAGACATGATTTCCAGTAACCTGCAGGAAGATACAAGATTGCTGCACGCAGACCTGGATAAAATAAATGAAACACTGATGGAGTATTTCAACACAAACAACAAAAAGCTAGAAAAAATGGAAGAAGCTTTAAACAGATATTCATATGAGGTGATAAAGCTACAAAAATCAGGGGTGGAAACGAAAAAATGGCTGGCTGAATATGAGTCTTCTCAGGAGGAGATGTTTCAAAAAATAACAGAATTAGAGGACAGAGCACATAGGGAAAACCTGAGATTTTCATCTATACCAGAGAAGCTGGAAGGAACAGACTGCATTAATTTTATGAAAGCACAAATAAGCAACTGGACTGGTATTCCACTGCAGGAGTTGTTAGTTCATCGTGTCTATGCTCCAAATCTTACTGTGAGAAAGCAACCTATACCTTTAATAGTAAAGATGCAATACTACCAGAATGAGTTGATTCTGACAAAACTGTGGCAAGGACAAAATATTAAAAGTGGGAGACAGTAGAGTGTGGAGAATGATTACTCATTTTACACCAGGCAAAAGAGGAATAAACTCATTCCATTATTCAAGGAATGTCGAAATGAAGGTGTGAGATTCAAATAGCTGTACCCAGCTGCCTTCAAGGTATTATTCCCAGGAGGGACAAAAACATTTTTTGATGAATGGCATACAGACTGAAAGTAGTGTTCAGACTGGTGGCAAAAAAGTTCTAAGGATTAGGCATCTGTATGTCATATATGTACCTTACACCTTGTACATAGGACACATACCTGACATATGATGCCTAGAAGGTGCAAAGGCTTTGGTATGCTGACCAGATGTTAGGCAGTTCTTGGCAGGATATCCCAACAGTAAAGAATAAGGGGGGGGGTGGCCAGGATGGCTGACAGCAACAACTGGCGAAACCTCTGTGACTGAAAACTTTTCTCTGACAGAAAATGTAATCAAAAAATGAAAATTTGAAGATACTTACTAGCTAATTTTATTCATTAATAGAGAAAATATTTATAGCCTTAAGGTCTTCAAAAGCATTAGTTTTTCTGTCAAAATTTCAAATGTTTGGTTAAGGGAGAAGAGACTTCAACATGAGTCACTCAAGAAATTGTACTCAGGAGTCTTGTGTTAAAAAAGACATTCAGTCAATATTATCTAGTACACAGGACATATTACTTAAAATAGACAAACTGGATACAAAAACTAGAATAATTCAACTAAGAGACCAGAAAGAGGATGGAACATTTTTAAGCCATTATGAAACAAGGGCACACATCAGCAGTATGGAAGAAACTTTGCATGATTATGAAAACAGAATAAATCAAAGTGAGTTTCAGACTATTTTTTTAAACAAAACAAATAGCTCATAGAAAAACTTAATGATTTAGAAAATAGACTGAGACAAAATAACATTAGACTTTATGGTATATCTGAAAAGTGTGAGGGAGACAATATAATAAACGTCTTAACTACCTGACTACATAAAACATTAAATCTACCCGAAACTTTTATCTTTTGGAATTGAAAGAGCACATAGATCCCTAAGAGCACCTTCTACGAAGGAAAACTCACCACCATGTACAATTATAGTCAAGTTCATGTCTAGCTTAGAAAAAGATCAAATATTAAAAGCATCATGGTAAAGCATATCTATTAAAGTAGGTGAACATGTAGTCAGACTTGACAACAACTATTCCAATAAAGTAATGAGTACAAGAAAATCCTGTTTACCACTGATCAATGAACTTAAAAAGAACAATATTAAAGCCACTTTGGTGTTTCCTGCAAAGATCAAATTAGTCCTTTCTGAAGAAACCAATATATTTAACATGCTGGAGAATGCATCCACTTTTGTCAACAGCAATAAAATCCTTACTACTGAACAAATGGAGTGGAACAGTATACCTTTGAAGAGACAGAGTGAGCTGAATTCTTGGAAAACTGCTACTAAAACTAAAAAAAAAAAACTAAAAACAAATGACTCTTACTTACTGACTGATGGATTATTACTTTCTGAAGCAATAGATTTACCTCTTAAGTAAAGGGTCTGTACAAGACTTTAAGCCTCAAAACATACTTACATTTAAGCTAAATCATTTTTTCATGATGAAGAATGCAAAGGGTTAGTTTTACTGATTTACTATATTTACAGCAAAAGACTTAATACATTTCATTTAACTAAACCTATAAGTGTATTTCTAAATGTTAAACAAATACTTTCTATAAGAAAATGTCATTACATTACAAGCAACAGAATTGGTAACTTTAAAGGTATACAAGTTAAGAATTTTACTTCATTTATTCAACATTTCTTAGTATGTCCATTGGTGAGTTACCTGACTGTCAGATCTAAGTAATACGCTAACTAAAAGGGCTATAGTGCTAGTGAATTTGTTTTCCTTGCTCCTGTGTAACACATTCCTTTCAAAGGTCATTTATGAAACAACAAACACACCAACAAAGCTGGAGAACAAATGAATGTTGCATCTCTTCAGAATGTAAAAATGTTCCTGCCTTGAACTGTGCTGAAGAAAAAAAGTTCATCACTGATGTCTGAAAAAGAAGAAAAATAACTATTTTTTTTTTCAAAAGTACATATGTGAGAAAGTTACTCAAAATAACACCTCTTTTCTTTTAGTAGAAGTGAAGAATTGGTAAGACAAAAGCTATAGTAATGTTATATATATATATATATATATATATATATATATATATATATATATATATATATATATAATACTAATGTTGTTAACATATAACTTGCTAACATTTTACATGTTAACAGCGTACGGTGCAGTGTTATTAACTTTATATATATATTAACTATACATAGTAACTAAAGGAAGTAAAGTTCGATGTTTGTTAATGATTATAACAGCTTAAAAGAACTAAAAGAATGAGAAACTTGCAGAGGAAATCAGCAGCTGCTGTGCGCTGCGAGTTGTCATTTTCACATGTTGTAGCCAGATTCTGATGTCAGCATGTAAAGTTTAGATCAGAATAGCAGTTCACAATGGCTAAACACATGCATTCAAATTAAATAAGCAGGAATTATTTTACATATAGCCAAGATTGCTTGTAATATTAGAATTAATAACAGCAACCATCTTATGAATATGCATATACACAAGGAATGCAATATATATTATGTAAGATTAATAAAACAACAGTATCAGTACATTAAGAAATATGTACACATACTATAATATTTACTATTGAACTGATGATTAAATAGCTCTTTGACGGGAGATTATAGCAAAAACAAGACACATAGAATAAGGAAGAATACTACTGGGAAAATAAGACAAAATACATATTTAAATAAACTGCTTTTAAGAAAGATGTCTATTGCATACACTACTATATGACAGAAATGTGAATGTACAAGATCTCGTATATCTTACACATAAAATCATACACAATATTTCAAAAGAATATGAAATCTGAAGCTTGGTCATGTGAACTTTGAATGTTATTAGATTCACTAAGACTACCCGAAATAACTCATTTCATAAATCAAAGTTGAAATGTGAGTGTTTTATTGCTAAATCAGTACATTCATTTTGATAGAAAGCAAAGCAGATTTTTCTATATGTTTGAATCTGGGAAAGGAGAATGGGATTTAACATGACCGTGTTGTAGCTTTTGAGTACAACATAGACTGCAAATCTGTTTTTTAACTCCATAGAAATAGTAAGACATTCTATTTGACCTCAGGAATGTGCATATTTTATGAAGTAGTTTAACAAACTAACTTTTTAAATATTCTGATATTTGATGTGTTAAGAGTATTACAGAAATAGGCACTTGTACTTTAAAAAACGAATTCAGAGCTTTTTGTTAGAGCTATAAAATATGTGTGTGTATGTCTTTTGACATGATAAATATATATGTACATTGTTCTCTCATTTGTATTATACTTTAGTACGATAAGATTACCTGTGACCTGTAAGTTTACAGATGTCTTTATTTCTTCAGGTCCCACACTGTTGTACTTATTTATTTAGAGATCTAGCTATAATAAGAACCAAAAAAAATATGTGCACCAGAGCCAAATATACAAACCAACCAAAAACAGGTAAAGGTTACTGATGGTCAATAAAAGCAAGAGAAGAACTTAATTATTTAACTGTTTAATTGATTTTTTAATTGTTTAATTGATTAATCTATATATAGGTAGGGTGATTTTGTGTGATATTGTATTCTGAAGAAGTCATTACTGATGAAAGCATGGATTAAAGTTTTGTGTACGCTAAGTTCTTCTCTGGCTTTTATTGACCATCAGTAACCTTTGCCTGTTTTTGGTTGATCTAGCTATAATAATGTTAAATGAATGAATAATTCAGGAATATTAAATGGGTAATTTATACCACTATTATAGAAACCGGTATATAGTATACTACATGCTAGATTATTTAATGTCTATGATTAATAGAAGAGGATAATTAAACTTGTATGCAACAGCGGGGGAATACTTTTAAATGGCAGCATATATAACTAAATCAATGGTGTATTATTTTTTCACCTATGTATAGTATTATATCAATTATTTGTAAGTCACAGTAATTTTTGGCTTGTTTTTGGATGAATTTTTAGGTGTTGCTAGATACAGTGATAGTTTAGTAGTTTGACTATTAAATAGGCAGACTAGGAACTTTGGTATCCATGGTAGGCTATGTTTTATTAGTATTATATACAGTTAAAGCAGAAGACTTGTCTTTGCGTTTATTTTTTAATTTTAGTAGTTACGTTTGTAGCAATGAAGAATTCAAAAACCTGGAATGTCAAGATAGTGTCAGAGGAATACAGTAAAGTCTTATATATAATTAAATTAATATGGTGGCTAAATGTGTCACATTATCTTTTAAAAGAAATCTTTTTAAATTCACAGTATGGATAGTTTTAATACATTATTTATTAATGTAAATGGACTAAAAAATGACAACAAAAGGAAATCATTAACAAGATACCTAAAATTAAATAGAGGAGACATTATATTCTTGCAAGAGACTCACTTGACAGATAAAGATATACAATATTTAAATAAAGTATGCTATTAAATGTTATCACCTGCTTCTTTTAACAAAACTTGAGGAGGAACTGCTATACTTTAGAGAAAATCCACTGTAATGGCTAAGGTCATGGAATCCTTCAGTGATCCTAAAGGAATACACACCATTTGTAATAATTGAATATAATGGCAAACTCTATACATTAGCTAATTTTTACTGGAGTCCTGGAATAGGTGCAAGAGTAGCTAAAGATCACTTAAACTTACTACAAAGTCATTGGGAAGGTAGTTTAATTTTAGCAGGGGATTTTAACTGCATATCTAGTATATAAAAGACACAAGTGAACAGACTAATTTAGTTGATTTACTAGTAAAAGCAGAAGATAAGTTGTTGTTCTTCACTCATTATTTTTATGCAGATGGGAAGCAAACGAGAATGGATAGGATTTATGCCTCTATAGATTTAGTTAATAATGTGAATAATTTTAAAACTATTCCTTGTCCTCTACCTGATCATAATGCACTAAGTATTAATATAGTAATGGATATAAGGAGATTTTTTTATCTTTGAATGATAATGGTCAAGTTAGAAAAGTCATACTATGGGACTCCTTAAAAATGCATATTAAAAGACAGAATGGGAAGATGGGCTAGTAATAAAATGAAAGAATGGGATAAAGAGTTGTTAGAAATACAAGCTGAAATACACAAAGTGAGGTTTGAACAAAGTACAGTTGTGTACACTTACCATAAATGTAGATGTTCAAAGTGTATTCACTGTTACAGTTATCACATTTGGGTTATCTGCCTGCAGGTAGCCCTCAGCCAGCCTGAATACCAAAGTCTTGGGATTTCTGTGTCAGATGCTGTCACTTCTTCCATGACGTCAGGTCGTCAGGGGTATAAAACATGCAGCCGACACCATTACATCAGTTTTTCTTGCCCCAGATGTCAGGTGCCCCCAAAACAGGAAGCAATTACCTGGTATGTAATACCTCCAGCAAAAAACAAATACCAATTATATAAAATATGCCAGACAAAAAAGACAGGAAAGAAATCAAGAGACGTCAGGGGTTGGAGGGAGGGTAACCAGGACTGCAACAGTGAATACACTCGAACATCTACATTTATGGTAAGCGTACACAATTGTACTATGTTCTTCGTGTTTCACTGTTGCAGTCATCACATTTGGGTTGATTCTCAAAGCTAAGGAAGGGTGGAGGTAGTTATGAACCATTAGGGCTGGCAATCAGGCTCTGTAAGACTGCTGCGGCAAATACAGCTCTGGATTTATAAAATATAGGCAAGTGGTAGTGCTTGGTGAAGGTGTGTATAGAGCTCCAGGCTGCAGCTTCCAGGATGTCCCTGGTAGGGACTCCACTGAGAAATGCTGTAGAGCTAGATGCAGCCCTAGTGGAATGAGTTCTGATCCCCTGTAGGGTAGGTTTCCCATGGTGTTTGTAGCAGAAATGGATGCAGTGTGCTATCCATTTAAAAATGGCTTGCTTTGAAATGGCCTTGCCCTCTGCCCCTGCAGCAAAGCTGACTAGCAGCTGGTTAGATTTTCTGAGAGGTTTAGTCCTGTCCAGATAGAACCTAAGCTGCCTGTGCACGTCCAGGGAATGCAGGATCCTTTCCCCTTTATTCTGAGGATTAGTAAAAAAGGCTGGCAAATAAATTTACTGGTTTAAAGGCACACTAAACACCAACTTGGGCATAAAGGATGGGTTAGTCCTGAGGGAAACCCTTTCTGCATGGAAGACAATGACGGGTTTCACTGCCATAAGGGCCTGCAACTCAGACACTCTTCTTGCTGAAATGATGGCTAGAAGTAAAGCTGTTTTCCATGAGAGGAATTTTAACTCTGCTGTGGCCGCAGGTTCAAAGGGTGGAAGTGTGAGTTTTTCTAATACAAAGTTAAGGTCCCAGATTGGAGTGGGAGCTCTCCTGGGGAGGATCTTAAATTTTTGGCTCCTCTTGGGAATTGTTTTACCAGAAGATGAGAAAAGAGGGGTGCCTCAGTATTATAATGAGCTGAGATGGCAGAGGCATGGATCTTAATTGAAGAGAAGGATAGGCCTTTGTGGATTTCTGTTAAGTAATCTAGTATATGACGTAAACTGGGCACAGTTGTGTCCATTCATTCAGGCTGGCTCCAGGAACAGTATCTTTTCCATTTTTCTGACTAGGATTTTCTAGTACTAGGCCTTCTTGCCTCAAGAATAACATCCAGCACCTGCTTACTGAGGTTTGCTGGTGTTGCATTCAGGGGATTAGCCAGGCTGCAAGGTTCAAGGTCTGTAGCTGAGGGTGCAGAATCTGGCCCTCCTGCTGGGACAGCAGGTAAGGAGTCTGAGGCAGGTGTCATGGTTGTAGCACTATTATACTACATAAAGGAGGGTACCAGTGCTGTCGTGGCCAGTTTGGCACAATCAGCATTGTCCTTGGCTTGTCCTGTTTGATTTTTAGTAGAACCTTCAAGAGGAGTGGCAGAGGGGGAAAGGCATAGACTGACAGGATTTCCCAGGTGAAGGACAGGGCATCCACTTTCCAAGCTTGGCTGTGGGAAGTTCTGATGCAATATTTTCTCAATTGATAGTTCTTAGGGGAAGCAAAAAGGTCCACCTCTGGTGTCCCCCACCTGTTCCTCAAAAGCGTGAATATTTTGGGTTCCAGTTTCCACTCTTGTGGATCCATGAGATTTCTGCTTAAGTCATCTGCCAGTGAATTTCGTTTGCCTGGCATGAACTGAACTTGTAAGTGCACTTGGTTGCTCAAGGCTGTGTTCCACAGAGTCATGGCTAGTCCGCAGAGTGGATAGGAATGGGTTCTCCCCTGCTTGTTTATGTATCACATACCTGTGGTGTTGTCTTGTCTTTACCAATAGTTGTCCTGGAAGAATAAGGCCCTTGAAGGCTGTCAGAGCATTCTGCAAAGCTAATATTTATTTTTGATTGATATGCAGATGCATTTGCTTTGGGTTCCATTTGCTCTGAATGCACTGCCCTGCCATGTAACCCCCCCATGCATAGTCTGATGCGTCTGTTGTTAGGGTTTGGGCGGCAGGGGGTAGAATGAAAGGGAGTCCCTTGTTGTAGTTGCAGGCCTCTGCCCACCAAAGGAACTCTGTCCTTAGGCAAGGAATGATAGGAATCACAGTTTCCAGGTCCTCAGAATGTTGACATTAGAGATTTTTTAGGTACCATTGAAGTTTCCTCATATGCAGTCTTGCATATGGAATTAGTAGAATGCAAGAGGCCATGAACCCTAGGGCTTGTAGTATTTTTCTTGCAGATAGCCAGGTTTTGGTGGCCAGTAAATTGAAATAGTTTGTCAAATAAATTTTGTTTCTCTGGAATGAGGAATGCCATCTGTGAAGTTGTGTTCAAGCTTGCTCCCAGGAATACAGTCTGTTGGCTGGGTACCAGTTGTGATTTATTTTCGTTGATGGTGAAGTGAGAAGTCTCTTTACAAATGCCAGGTGCTGAAGTAGCCATTCCTGACTGTCCGCCTAAATCAGGCAATCGTCCAAGTAGGGGTAAATTTGAATTCCTCTCTGCCTGCAATTGCTGGAGCTAGGCACTTTGTGAATACCCTGGGCACAGTACATAAGCCAAAGGGAAGTGCAGATAACTGATAGTGCATAGAGCCTGCTCTGAAGCGTAGGTATTTCCTGCAAGATTCCCTTATGGAAATGTGCAGATAAACTTCTTTTACATCTAGGGTTGCTAGCCAGGAGTCCTTGACTAGCATAGGAAGCAGCTGGTGGAGAGTTAACATTTTGAATTTTGGAACCACCAAAAAGGTGTTGAGAATAGACAGATCCAAAAGGTGTTGAGAATAGACAGATCCAGGATAGGACACCAAGAATTTTCATTTCTGGGGACCAGAAACAGTCTGGAGTAAAAACCTTGTCCCCTTTGTTCTGCTGGGACAGGTTGAATAGCCTTGATACTGAGAAGAGAAAGTACTGGCTTTTGGGCCTCTGCTCACTGGTTTGGTGGGAGGTCTGGCCATCCGCTTATGGATGGGAGTGAGTGGAACTGGAATCTGTATCCCTGGGAAACAATGTTAAGACCTATTTGTCTTGGGTAATGTATTGCCAATTTTTGGTATGCAGTGCAAGTTTTCCTCCTACAGGTGCAAGTACTTGGGTACGGCTTGGAAGAGTTAAGGATAAGTCATTGTGCAATTTCACCAAAGGATGGAGGCTTACTACTCGCTGTTTTGGACATGGGAGGCACTCCATTGCTTGTTCTGTGCATAGCCTGAGACTGAAGTCTTGGTGGTCTGCTGACCCTTGGTTTGGACTAAGAAGGACTGGAAGGGACTGGAAAAGACCAGTTTTTTGAAGGCCAATGCCAACTGAATCTAGGTGGCTGTACTTGTAAGAAATTCTTAACAGTTTGCATAGATTTAGCTTTCTCCTCCATTCTTTTTAGGACTCCCTCTGCTTTATTACCAAATAGATGAACTTGACTTAATAGTGCATCCAGTAATTTTGCTTTGACATGATCTGGCAAGTTTTGTTCCTTAAGCCAAGCATGTCTTCTAAGAACAGACCCAGTGACAGCAGCCCTACAAGATGCTTCTAAAGCATCAAACCCACATTGCAAAGTATGTTCACCAACTTGGTTAGCAGAACGCATTAACTCTTGTAAATCTTTGTGTTCTGCACAATCAAGAGTCAACAACATTTTTTGTTTAATTAGCTCCATAATATGCTGCTATTTTAACATATGAAACTGGCAATTTAAAGCCCTAATGGCAAGTGTAGCAGAGGTGTATACCCTTTTTTCCCCATCCATCTAATGCCCTGGAATCCCTGTCCGAAGGGGTAAGATTTTTGGCAGTTGTAGCCTTAATGCCTTTAGGTCCCTGGGAAATGGTCTCTGGATCCAAAGTAGAATTCCTAAAAAGGAATTTGTGGGAGTCAGGCACTCTATAGTACCTGTCAGGTTTCCTGGGAGCTGGAGGCAAGGTATCAGGGGTAAGGCTGGATTCCAGGAAGACATCATCTACAATTTCCAGAACAGAAGGGATAGCTAGAGGCCTGTGCTAAGCCAAGCTTAAAAATTCCCGAGTCTCTTTTTGAACTGGGAGTAGTCCAGGCTCTCCCAGCGGAAATGTTCTCTAAGGGGAAGCTTCTGGAGGGGAAGCAGAGGGAATGGAATCCTCTGCATCAGAATCCTCATAGGTAGATAAGAGTATATCTTGGAAATCAGAAGGATCAGAGTAATCAGATTCCTGATCAGAAGAATCAGAAGGAAAATCAGTTCTGGGTCTTTTTGAGGGGGAAGGCTGACTTCCCCTAATTAAAGTAATGAGGTCCTCAGCCATTCTAATCATTTGTTTTTGTGGCATGTGGGCCTTGGAATGCACTTTAGTCATCGGTTTCCTAGGCGTAGTGGGAACTTTAGGCCTGAGAAATGAGCTATTTTTGGTTCCCCATCCCCCACTCTGGAATTCTAGATAAACTCACTAAACTAGGTACAAATCCCTATGTCACAAGATGGGTTGCCAACTGGCTCACTGACAGAACCAACACTGTGAAAGTAGCAGACTCTAAATCCAACTTCAGACCAGTGACAAGTGGAGTACCAAATGGTTCAGTCCTAGGTCCTCTCCTGTTTGGTATCTACTTCTCTGAAGTACAGGCTAAAACAGGTCTTTGGCTAACAAAGTCTGCAGATGACTGCAAACTAGAAGCCATAATCAAAACTCCTAACGATGTGGACATCCTACAAAAGGGCCTCACTGAGACAGATGCCTGGTGTCAAAGCTATGGCCTCAAGCTCAATGCCAAAAAGTACACTGTCATCCCTTTTGGTAAAAACTCTGTACCCATGATCTACCACATAGGTGGTAGTCTACTTAACACCAAAAGTGTGATAAGAGACCTTGGGTCACAGGTGGACAGTAGTCTCTCCTTTGATAATCACATAGCCACAGTAGTCAGGAAATCCTTCTACGTGGCACACCTCATCACAAAAGGCTTCTTATCCAGGAAAAAAAGGTCATTGTTCCCCTCTACTCATCACTCATTAGACACATTATACAGTACAATGCCCCTTTTAGTATGTACCTCACAAGACATCTACAACTGGAAAAGCCACAGAAATACCTCACAAAGAGGATTACCGGCCTGAAACAGATGCCCTATGCAGACCGTCTCAAAAAACTCCAGCTTTACTCTGCCGCATATCCCCTACTCAGAGGCGATCTCTGCCTAACATACAAGCTATGTCAAACCCAGCGCTGTTGGACATGCTCACTTAAAGAAATCCCAATCCCTCTGAGCTACACGCTCTAGGGACCTAAACCTTGTCACCACAATAAACAGAACATGCTGGAGGGATAGATTCCTGTCCCAGAGACTTCCCATACTCTGGAACAAACTACCTATCTATATCAAACAAAGCTCCTCATTAGCACTCTTCAAGAAAAATCTTAATGATTGGATGGGGGATAGGAAATTTACCCCGGGGATCACTTCTGTGGCTTTGCTTGACAGGGGCACAGGAAAATAATTTTCTTGGGTGGCAAAAGCCTGGGTACCGTTTGGCTAGGCTTATATAAGCCCTAGGGCCAAATAGCCTAGTACCTACCTATGAAAGGAAGTCGTCGGTTTAATATGAAAATCGGAAGGCCTGAAAACACCCTCAGAAGCCGGTGCCTGCACAGCGGCTCTGAACCCATCCAAGGTAGAGACAGCCACAGGTTCCATAGTCGAAGAAGCATCTCACAGCATACTGGACTCCAAATGGGTCTCAGTAGAGGCCTGCAAATCTGTACTGGTGGACTGATGAATAGCTTAATGGTAGCATCGCCGTCAACCTTGGACCTATGTCGTCTGTCTTGTCTTTGTCCTTTCATTTTTTTTTTTAGGAAGATCGGTAGTCGGATGGCTTACCGAAGACATTTTGGAGTACAGAGACGGAGAGCAAAAGAATTTAGCTACAAAAATAGCCCGACGACGAATACTTTGGGTGTTGAACAAGGCACAAAACCGACAGCGAGGGACGTCGTGGTCTGGGCCTAAACAAGTGATAAAGTAAGAATGAAAATCTCTGAGGTATTTGCTTTTCACAGGCAACACAATTACTAATTTTTTCTGACATTGGTTAGAGCAAGAAAAAAGGATTCCCAACAGGGTACTTATCTTTTAGAAGACTTCAGGTCTGAAACTCAAAAAAATAAAATTTCAGGAGTTGGCCGACTGGCACTTGCGAACTGCTTCTGCTTCGGGTCCCCACACGGCAAGAACGACTGATGTAATGGCGTCGGCTGCATGTTTTATACCCCTGACGACCTGACGTCATGGAAGAAGCGACAGCATTCGATGCAGAAATCACAAGACTCTGGTATTCAGGCCGGATGAGGGCTACCTGCAGGCACATAACCCAAATGTGATGACTGCAACAGTGAAACATGAAGAACATCAAAGAAATTAAATACTGAAATCATTTAAAAAATTAATGACAAAATATCAAACAGTTTTAACACATAAAGTGGAGCTAGCTTTAGAAAAAATAAAATTGCGTAGTTATGTAATGACTTCAAAACATCTACATATATTAGCCAATAGAAGTAAGATGTTAAGGAAAAGTGGAATAAAATTTATTTAACTTTTGAAGACAGATTACAACCAATGAAAATGTTTTTCTTACCAAAAAGTTTACATATAGCACAAGCCATACCCAGGATACCAGATAAATACTTACTAAAAGAAATAAATGCACTTTTATTAAGACTTCTTTGGCACCCAAACAGAAACAGAATAGCATATACAACATCATATCAGACCATGGGATCAGAGAGGGATTAAATTTCCAGACTCAGAGATTTACATTAAAGCCACTACTTTTACAATCATTATAAATTGGATTGATCCAAATTACACTTCTAATTGGAAAACTTTACACACTATTATACTTTTAAATGAAAATTCCATAATACAAAATCACAAATTAGATATCTGGAATAATATATTATGGCATATTTTATGCACTGGCATTCAGTATAACCTAGTAACACTTACAAAAATATCAAAGCTTACAAATCATATTTATGAAATATTCAGAAGATTCATTAATGCTAATACAGATGTTAAAATTTGGATGGGCTTCATTTAGCTCCACAAAAAAATTTTTTTAATAAAATACATAGGAAGGTATTCTCAAAATGAGAAACAAATAATTTCATCTGCTGGCAACATTGTATCAATAATCTGAAAGTTGTAGATAGTCAAGATATAATAAGTTCATATGATATCTCTTCTTCTGACTTGCTAGTTCTTCAAAGTGTATTGATTTAGTCACATGATCTATGCAGAACAGTTAATAACTCTTACTTCAAGGCCAGACCTAAATTTATAAATTATTTGTTTGATATTATTTATGGAAATCACAACACTGGAAATATAACATCAAAACTATACAAATTATTAATAAATTATAAAGTTAGAATTCAATAGAATTATTGGAATTTCATTACTAAAGATCATTCAATACATCTGTCCGAGGAAAACAAATCAAATTTTTTTATATTCTATCGAACATCCAATGTTCAATTTTGGAGAATTTATACGTCAAAGTTTTTGCATAGATCATTTTATACACCTAATAAACTAGCTAAATTTGATTCTTCCAACAATGTGACATGCTGGAGATGTAAAGCTGACTGGCAGCACTTGTTTCATGAGTGCAGTAAAGTCAAAAAATTTGGGGCAGACATTAATAGCTTTTTGCAAGCTATATTCTCTGATACATTCTTATTCAACAAATCTTTGTTTTTATTAAATAATGCTGAAACATCTGTAGTGAATAAAAAATTATTCATATTTGTTATGGACTATACTAGCAGTCGCTAGGAAGTGTATCTCTAGAAAATGGAAAACCAACTTCAAACCAACCTTTGAAGACTTCCTAAAACTACTGAATGACACAGCATTGTTAGAAATTAGTCAAAGAGCTAAGGACCTTTTCTAAGTCTTAAAACAACAATCCATGGAAGAAGATTTTATCTCTTATTGAGACGTTAAAAACAGTTTCAGGCTCTTCTTAAGGGGAAAAAAAATGAAAGAAGAAATATTTGTCTGACAATCTCAATATATGTCTGTCTAGATTGGTATATTTAATCTCTAATCTCAGGTCAAATGTAAATAGTGTATATAGTTTACTATTTTGTTTATTTTACCAGATAAAACTCATTGAATCTTTGTAAAATGTGTAAAATCATAAAAATTTCTTAGTAAAAAAAAGAAGATGTAAAGCAAAAAGGCATACATCAATAATATCCAAATCCTAACACTAATAAGCTTACTTCAGATATAGAGGAAATGCTTAATATTTAAAAAAATCCATGAGGATCTTAATAAAGATTGTATTTATTTATTTAACATTTGTTAACCAGGAAAGTCCAACTTGGAACAAAGCCAATTTTCAGCGGAGACCAGGGGAGAAACGCTCCAGACACGTCTTTGTTATGTGGGAGGAAACTGGAGCCCACAGAGGAACCCCACATGAAGACAGGGAGGACATGCAGACTCTGCACAGAAGGCACCCCAGCCAAGAATCGAACCGGAGAAAGTACAGTTGTGTACACGTACCATAAATGTAGATGTTCGAGTGTATTCACTGTTGCAGTCATCACATTTGGGTTATCTGCTTGCAGTAGCCCTCAGTCGGCCTTATTATCAAAGTCTTGAGTCCTGCGTCAGTTGCTGTCTCATTTTCCGTGACGTCAGGTAGTCAGCGGTATAAAGCATGCAGCCAACACCATTACATCAGTTCTTCTTGCCCCAGATGTCAGGTGCCCCCCCTTAATGGGAAGCAATTAAAAAAAATGTTTTATATATATATATATATATATATATATATATATATATATATATACACACACACACACACACACACAAGGTTATACCTCCAACAAAAAAGCAAATACACCAAAAAGCTTTTAAAGTATAGTAGAGGAGAATAAAAGTATAGGCAAAAAGAAGTCAGGGGTTGGAGGGAGGGTAACCAGGACTGCAACAGTGAATACACTCGAACATCTACATTTATTGTATGTGTACTCAACTGTACTATATTCTTCATGTTTCACTGTTGCAGTCATCCTATTTGGGTAGATTCCCAAAGCTAAGGATGGGAGGAGGAATTTAGATAGCATTAGGACCAGCTATAAGGCTCTGCAAGACTGCAGTGGCAAAGCCAGCTCTGGATTTAGAGAAAATTGGCAAATGGTAATGCTTGGTGAAAGTATGTACAGAACTCCAAGTAGCAGCTTCTAGGATGTCTCTGGTAGGGACACCTCTGAGAAAGGCTGTAGAGGTAGATGATAAAGGCTGAATGGGGTCTAATCCCCTGTGGGATAGGTTTTCCCTGGTGCTTATAGCAGAAATGAATGCAATGGCCTATCCAGTTAGGAATGGTTTGCTTTGAAATAGCCTTCCCCTCTGCCCCTGCAGCAAATGCCACCAGCAGTTGTTCAGATTTCCTTTAAGGTTTAGTCTTGTCCAAGTAAAATCTAAGTTGTCTGTGCACATCTAAGGAGTGGAGTATCCGTTCTCCTTTGTTCTGTGAATTAGAAAAGAAGGTTGGCAAATGAATGGACTGATTAAGAGCCACACTGGATATCACCTTGGGCATGAGAGAGGGATTGGTCCTGAGGGACACCCTGTCCGCATGAAAGATGATGAAAGGCTCCACTACCATAAGGGCCTATAATTCAGATACCCTTCTTGCTGAAGTGATTGCTAAAAGGAAAGCTGTTTTCCAAGAAAGGAATTTTAACTCTGCAGTTGCAGCTGGCTCAAAAGGAGTAACAGAGAGTTTTTCCAATACAAAATTAATGTCCCAGACTGGAGTTGGGGCTCTCCTGGGAGGTCTTAAGTTTTTGGCCCCTCTGAGGAACTGCTTGAGCAGTGGGTAAGAAAAGAGGGGTGGTTCTGTGTTGTAATGAGCTGAAATGGCTGAGGCGTGAATTTTGATGGAGGAAAAGAAAAGGCCCTTGTGAAGCATCTCAGTTAAGTATTGAAGAATCTGAGATAAATTGGGCGCTACTGTAGCCATCCCTTGAGTTTGGTTCCAGGCACAGAATCTTTTCCATTTTTCAGCACAAGATTTTCTAGTACTAGGCATCCTTGCCTCCAAAATGACATCCAACAAATGTTTACTGAGGGATGGTAACGGAGAGATTAGGTAATTAGCCAGGCTGCCAGGTTCAGGGTTTGAAGCTGGGAGTGCAGACTCTAGCTCTCCTGCTGAGACAGCAGGGTAGGGGTCTGAGGTAGGGTGCCATGGGGCCACCTCTGACACACTGCGGAAGAGGGGGTACCAGTGTTGGCATAGCCAGTCTGGTGCAATCAGTATCATCCTTGGTTTGTCCTGTTTGATCTTTAGTAGTACTTTGGAGAGGTGAGGCAGAGGAGGAACGGCATAAACTGATAAGAATTTTCCAGCTGAAAGACAGAGTACACACTTTCCAAGCTTGTTTGTGGGGAGTCCTTGTGCAGAATTTGTCCAATTGGCAGTTCTGGGGGGAGGCAAATGGGATCCCCCATTTGTTGGCCAACATGATGAAAGTCTTTGGTTCCAGTTTCCAATCGTGTGGGTCCATGAGATTTCTGCTTAGTTCGTCTGCCAGTGTATTTAGTTTTCCTGGCAGGAATTGAGCCTGTAGATGCACTTGGTAGCTCAAGGTTGTGTTCTACAGAGCCATGGCTAGTCTGCAGAGGGGGTAAAAATGGGTACCCCCCTGCTTGTTTATGTACCACATAACAGTGGTGTTGTCCATCTTTACCATTAATTGTCCTGGAAGAATGTTGTCCTTGAAGGCTGTCAGAGCATTCTGTACAGCCAACATTTCTTTTTGATTGATATGCAGGTGCACTTGACTTGGGTTCCATTTGCCCTGAATACACTTCCCTGCCAGGTGAGCCCCCCATGCATAGTCTGATGCATCTGTTGTTAGGGTTTGGGCGGCAGGGGGTAGAGTGAATGGTAGTCCCTTGTTTTGGTGGCAGGCCTCTGCCCACCAAAGGAATTCTAACTGTAGGCAAGGTATGACAGGAATCATTGCTTCTAGATCCTGAGAATATTGACATTGGAATTAGTAGAATGCACGAGGCCATGAACCCCAAGGCTTGCAGTATTTGCCTTACAGACAGCAGAGTTTTTGTGGCCACTAGTTTGAAGTAAGTTATCAAATGAATTTGTTTCTTCGGCGTGAGGAAAGCCATCTGGGAAGTTGTGTTCAAGCTTGCTCCCAGGAATATAATTTGTTGACAGGGTACCAGATGTGATTTATTTTCGTTTATGGTGTACCCCAGACAAGTCAACACCTTTTGTACAAATGCCAGACGATTCAGAAGTATGTCCTGGCTTTCTTCCTGAATTAGACAATCATCCAGGTATGGGTAAATTTGAATATTTCCTTGCCTGCAAAATGCAATGACTGGAGCTAGACACTTTGTGAATACCCTGGGCGCAGTAGATAAGCCAAAGGGCAGTGCAGATAACTGACAGTGCATGTAGCCTGCTTTGAAGCATAAGTATCTTCTGCAAAATTCCATAATTGGGATATGCAGATAGGCTTCCTTTAAATTGAGTGTTGCCAACCAAGCATCTTTGCCTATCATGGGAAGCAACTGGTGAAGAGTTAGCATCTTGAATTTTGGAATCACCAAAAAGGTGTTTAGGATAGACAGGTCCAGGATAGGACGCCATGAGTTGTCTTTTTCTGGGTACCAGGAAAAGTCTTGAGTAGAAACCTTGTCCCTTTTCTTTTTCTGTTACAGTGTGAATAGCCTTTAATCTTAAGACAGAGAGTACTTGCATTTGAGCCTCTGCCCACTGATTTGGGGGTAGATCTGGCCAATTGTTTGGGGTTGGTAATGTGTGGAAGTGAAATCTGTATCCTTGGGAAACTATGTTTAAAACAAATTTGTCCGGGGTAATGAGTTCCCAGTTTTTGCTTTCAGAGGAATCTTTCCCCCTGAAGGAGCAGTCAGTTGAGAAGTGCTTGGAAGTTTTAAAGTTAAGTCATTGAGACAGCTTTCCATAGGAGGGAGTCTTACTACTCCCTGATTTGGAAGTGGGAGCCCCCCACTGCTTAGTCCTGTGTGTACCCTGGGACTGAAGCCTGGGTGTTCAGCTGGTTCTGGGTTTGAATTGAGAAGGCCTGGAACAGGCAGGAAAAGACCAATTTTTTGAGGCCAATGCCTACTAAATCTAGGAGGCTGCACTTATAAGAAATCTTTAACAGTTTGCATCGATTTAGCTTTTTCCTCCATCTTTTTTAAGAACTTCTTCTGCTTTGTCGCCAAACAGGTGGTCCTGACTTAAGGGAGCATCCAGCAATTTAGTTTTAACATGATCTGGCAAAGATTGCTCCTTAAGCCAAGCATGCCTTCTAAGTACAGACCCGGTGACAGCAGCCCTGCAAGATGCCTCTAGTGAATCAAAACCACATTGCAAAGTATGTTTTCCAACCTGTTCAGCAGAATGCATTAAATCCTGCAAATCCTTATTTTCAGCACAATCAGGAATCAACATCATTTTCTGTTTAAGCAATCCATTAATATGCTGTTGATGCTTTAACATAGGAAACTGGCAATTTAAGGCCCCGATGGCCAAGGTTGCAGATGTGTATACTTTCTTACCCCATCTATCCAGGGCCCTGGAATCTCTATCAGAGGGGGTAGGATTTTTGGCAGTAGTAGCCTTAATGCCCTTGGGTCCCTATGAAATGGTCTCAGGATCCGCAGTAGGATTTTTAAAAAGGAACTTGTGAGAATCAGGAACCCTGTAATATCTATCCGGTTTTCTGGGAGCAGGAGGTAAAGAGTCAGGGGCCAAGCTAGATTCCGAAAAGGCATCATCAACAATGTCCAGCACGGGAGGGATAGCTAAAGGCCTGTGTTGGGGCAGGAGTAAAAAATCTCTAAGCCTCTTTTTAGAATCAGAGTAATCCTGGCTTTCCAAGTGAAAATGCTCCCTAAGAGTATGCAAGGTTTCACCAAAAGAAAAATCCTCTGGGGGAGAAGCAGAGGGAATAGTGTCCTCTGCATCACAATCCTCATAGGTAGATAAGGGTAAATCCTGGTCATCAGAGGAGACAGAAATTTCAGAATCCTAGTCAGAAGTTTGTTTGTTTGTGTCTTTCGGCTTTTCCTGGTTAGGGGTCGCCACATCGGAACTCCGGTCCGCTAATGATTGGCAGTAGAGTTTTATGTGCTGGCTTGCCGGGCCTAACGCACAACCTTCAACAAAGGAACGCCCATTCACGCATGTCGCCACACAGAAGACGGACTAACTGAGAATCGAACGGGCAATGTCTAACTGTGAGGAGACAACGCTACTGTAGCACCACCACCGCAGTAGAATCCTGGTCAGAAGTATCATAAGCAAATTCAGTCCTAGGTCTCTTAGAGGGGGAAGGTTGGCTTCCCCTGATTAAAATAATAAAGTCTTCAGCCATTCTTATCATTTGTTATTTAGGCATAGAGGCCTGACCATGCAGTCTGGGCGTCGGTTTCCTAGGCATGGTTCAAGTTTTAGGCCTAGAAGAAGAAGATGGCATCAGTTTAATATGCAAGTCAGTAGGCCTGAATACACGTTCAGAAGCCGGTGCCTGCACAGCAGCTCCAGACCCATCCAAGGTAGAGACATCCGCAGGATCCACAGTTGAAGCATCTTGCGGCATACCGGACTCCGAATGGGTCTCAGTAGAGGCCTGCGAATCTGAAGTAGCGGGTATCAGGGGCTGTGAAAGCGTCTCACTAAGTACCGGCGAACTGGCGACTAGCTTAGGAAAAGCGTCGTCGGCAGCTTTGGACCTAGGTGGCCTGTCTCTGTCTTTATCTTTGCGTTTTTTCGGAATGTCAGTAGTTGGGTGGCTTTCCGAAGACATATCTGGATAATTGAACAGAGTACCAAAATATTTAGAAGCAAAAATGTATTGATGATGAATAGTTTGTGGTTTAACTAAGGCACAAAACCGACAGCGAGGTACGTCGTGGTCAGGGGCCTAGGCAAGGAATACAGTAGGAATGAAAACCTTTATGAGGTATTTGCTTTCCACAAGAAATACAATTATTGACTTTTACTGACATGGGTTTACAGCAAGAAAAAGTTTCCCCAAAGGGGTACTTAGCTTTAGTTGAAGACTTTGGTTCTGAAACACGAAAAAGAAAATTTCAGGAGTCAGCCGACCGGCACTTGCGAACTGCTTCTGCTTCGGGCACCGCACAGCAAGAAAGACTGATGTAATGGCGTTGGCTGCACGCTTTATACACTTGACTACCTGATGTCATGGAAGAGGAGACAGCAACCAACGCAGGACCAAAGACTTTGATATCAGGCCGACTGAGGGCTACTGGATGCAGATAACCCAAATGTGATGACTGCAACAGTGAAACATGAAGAACATCTTCTTGCTGTGAGGTGACAACACTACTGTTGCACCACTGCGCTGTCCGATAAAAATAATCCCAATGATTAGAAAATTGACAATTATTTAAAGAAAAATGTTACTTGTAAACTAAATGACCAACAAATACCTCAGCTGAAAAAGCCCATTACCCTGAGAGAAGTTAAAGAAGCTTTAATAAAAGGTAAAATGGTAAAGCTACAGAATTAGATGGTTTAAGTATGGAATTATATAATCTATTTCCATTAAATATTTTAAAATTACTGAGTGAAATTTTCAGGATAATTCAGGGTGACAAAATAATTCCTCCTTCATGGAAACTGTCTGTAATTTCACCTATACTTAAAAAAGGAAAGGATAATACAATTGTCTCCTCATATAGACTTACTTCATTATTAAATGTAGACTATAAAATTTCGTCACAAGATTATGAGATATAGTAGATTAATAAGGATCAAACAGGATTTAGATTCAATAGACTAATGTAAGAAAATATAAAAAGGGTAGTAACTATCTAAGATTTAACAAATGGAATGAACAAAAAAGCTTAGATATCGGGAGAGCTTTTGAGTCTGTAGACTGGAACTACTTGTTTAAAACTTTAGAAGTGTTTCCATTTCCAGAACAGTTTACTGGAATATTAAAAAAACCTGTATAAAGACTCCAAAGCATATGTTAAAACTGGATTTTACATTTCTCAAGGATTCACTTTAAACAAAGTCACAAAATAAAGGTATCCTTTGTCCCCCTGATTATTTGCATTAGCTAAATGTACAAAAAGCAATGGAAAATTTGATGGATTCTCAATTAATCGAGATTGTCAATCTAAAATACAGCTTTTTGCTGATGATATTTTGCTAACTGTAGGAGATTTAAATTATTTGACCAAAAGTGAAAAGTTTCAAGAAGTATTGCTTCTGTAATTTAATAGCAATAAAAATTTAACTTTACTGTTAAATCAACTACTAGATAGTAAGCTTAAGGATAAATATAAATACAATTGGGAAGGAAAAGAATTAAAATATGTAGGAAAAAAAAAATCTATCCAGATATGAGTAAGACTTTTAATAATAATTTTGAAAAAGTAACTGGAGAAGTGTTACTTCTTGCTTTTTCACTTTTGAGGCTAGGGTAGAGATTATATTACAACCATATACATATATATATATATATATATATGTATATGTATATATATATATATATATATATATATGTATATATATATATATATATATATATATATATGTATATGTATATATATATATATATATATATATATATGTATATATATATATATATATATATATATATATATATATATATATATATACACATTACATTCAATAGCTTTAATACCTAATAAAAAAAACTTTTAAAGAAAATGGAAAAAATGTTAACTTCATTCTTATGGTATCCAAAAAAGCCAAGAATTGCTTACAGAAATCATACAACATTATGGGATTATGGTGGTATTAGGTTCCCAGACGTAGAATCTTGTTCTATTGCTGCAAGTTTTAACTCTGTTGTACTCTGGATAGACTCACCTACACTAATCATTGGAAAACGATCCAGGAGCAGATTATACTAAAGCTTACTAAAGATGATAAATTAGAAATATGTAATAATCCTTTCATCTGGTTAACAAAATTTACCTTACAAGGAAATTCATTTCAATCTTTAGACTATGCGTACATGAAACCAATTCTTAAAACAATTAAGAAATAGGTTTTTAAAACTCCCTTAATATCAAAATAGTGTTTTCCTATTGCACATACCTCTAGATTTAAGGAAACTCAGAACAATGTTAAAATAAATTTACTAAAGGAATGGATTAGCATTATGGTTGATTGTTTTGAAAAAGGAAAAGCTAAGTACCCACAACATTTAATGAAAGAATACAAGTTTGATGAATCTGCCAACCAGTTAATATTATCCATCAGTAAGAAATTACATTAATTTGTGGATAATATGAGTTAAGAGGAACAGAGCATTATATGTGAAGTTGTTCTATCTCGCCGTTCATTCTTACAGATGGGTTTGGGGCCGATCCTTGGCTCCGAGTCAGCCTACTACAAAGCTCGAGGTCTTCAGACAGCTCGAGGCCAAGTCTCTATCCCATGATGCACCTAGAGTTACCTCAGATCTAGTTTACCATGGCAATAGATCGGAAGTTCCTTGCATAGCTCGGGCCAGTATAATTCTTTTCTGATATTTCTAGGAAAATTGTTTCTAAAAATATTTCTAAAAAATATTTAAAGTTAGTTTTTGATAGTGTTTAATAGCGATAGCCTTATAGCTTTTTAGTAGAGATATTTCTTCTTTTTTTGGCCTCATTTTTTCTATAGGCCTTTAATATTACATTCCCTTTGGTGTGCCTTTAAATCATTAACAGCTTCTAGTTAAATAAGTAGTGAGTGTGTGTGCGTGTTTTTGAATAATTATTCAGCCCTTTTGTTATTTAGGACTTATTTAGATATTTAGCTTACTAGTTTAACTTTTGCTAATTGTTTGGGTGTGGCTAGTCTCTTTAAAGTACAGTAGGTTGTTGTTGTATACTTGATTATGGCTGACCAGGATTAGGATAAGCATCCTAAGTCAGGATTTAAAAAGTGTCCAAAATGTGGACAGAAGATGTCTGTGACAGATAGTCATGTTGATTGGGTGTATTGCCTCGGAGCTTTGCACTTACAGGAAAGCTTCTCCATTTGTCATTCATTTTCATCCTGAGTTCTTCAGGAGCGAAAAGAAAACTTATAGATAGAGGACTTCTTAAACCACCGTTTCAGGAAGCTTTGAGTGACCAGGGTACTTCTAGTAAGTCTTCTAAGACTTCTTCGGAAGTTAAAAAAATCTAAGAAAGAGAGTCTATGTCAGCTCCACAGCCCACAAAGCTGAGCGTCTTGTCTTTTCAGAGCCGATCCCCAGTCCTGGAACCAGTATCCGAAGTTCTAAAATCACCTATTCTACAGTCAGTTCCTCCATCCATCCATTCATCTTCGTCCTCGATCAGCCTGTCTGATTTGTTTGTGGATCGTGTGGTGCAGAAGTTGCTACAGGCACCGGTGTTTGCTAAATTTTTGTCGGCTCCAACCCAGGTGGTTTTGGAGCCTAAAACTGTAATGCCATCAACTTCTTTTCCTCCTCTGAGCCACACCGATCCTTCGGAGCAGGAGGAGTCAGACCTGATGATTGTTGAGCCTTTGGGGCTAACGTCTGTCCCAGTGCCATTGGTTCAGTTTACTCGGACTTCCTCAGCGCCGATCGAGGAGTCTAGGGGCCGACAGTCTCCTGTCGGGTCGGGGGAGGATAGTCGGTCCGACATGTTGGTTCCGACTTTACCCCTTGGAGCCTTGACTCGGATGAGTTTGGCTCCTACTTCTGGTTCGGAGCCCACTGTTCCGATGCGGAGGGGATCGGTGGTTTCCTCGGATCCAGCAGCCCTTTCTTATTGGAGCAGAGACGCCTTCGAAGCCATTTGGAGAATGATGTCTCCTAAGATATATACAACTTCAGGTCTAACTACCTCCTCCCCAAAAGCGCCTGTGTCCACTTCTGCTTCACAAATCCTTTCTGAGCGTAGAGGCCCTGAGCTTCAAGGAAGCCCCACTGGGTGGCCCCTGCTCTTCTGAGACCTCACGAGAAATTCCCACTGATGAGGTTCTCAGGAACAGAATCTCTAAGAGGAAGCGCCTAGACTCCCCACAGGAGTCTCTCACATCCGATACCAACTTGGATGAATCAGAAGGGTCCCCACAGTCTCCCTCTGAGGATATCTCCTTTGCTGAGATATTAGAAATCCTTAGGCAGAGGGGTGGCTGGAAGTCCACCAACCCTACTGAAGATGAGTCGGTTCTCCTGAAGGTTTTCGGGTTTCAACCCTCCACCTCTTGGGTGTCTCCACCCTTCGCGGAGCTCATGGAGTTGATCTCATGAAGGGCGTGGGAGTCACTGGACACCATGGAGCCTGTCCCTAGGAGGCCTAATAAATTTATTTCTGCCTCCACCCCAGGAAAAGTCTTTCCTTACCAAGGGAGTGCCAGTTGATGCCATGGTGGTGGCAAGAAGGAAATGTCAGAAACTTCTTCCTCTATCCATCCTCCTAACAGAGATTCTAGGATCATGGATAGATACGGGAAGCGCACATACAGTTCAGCGACTTTTGCCATGTGTTCACTGAACTATCTCACTCATTTTACGAGACTGCAAAGAGATCTCCTAAAAGAGCTTGGAGATACTCTTCAGGGTACAGTAGCGGCAGGAGCTTCAGACAATGTCGTCTCTCAGCTGGGACTATATCAGCATATCAAATGCTGAAAACGCCGAATGCAATTTAACTGAACTGAAATGTTCAAAATCTCAAAACAGCGAACTGACGGAACAGCAATTTCTTTCCCAGGGAAAGAAATCTATGTTCCATGCAAAAAAATAAAAAATAAATAAAAATTTTCAATACTTTAAACAATGACAGAAGTGGGGGGGCTTTGCCTCCCCCCACACTCCCCAATGTGGTGGGCTGTGCCTCCACACCCCCCCCTACTTAAATATACCAACTCCGAGACTGCACCACAGTGGAGGAAATAGCTAACTCCGATGACGGCCCACCAATTTCTTTCCCTGGGAAAGAAATCGATGTTCCGTCAGTTTGCTCTTCTGAAATTTCAAACATTTCAGTTTGATTAAATTAAGTTTGGCGTTTTCAACATTCGAAATGCTAATAGGAACCCTCTCAGCTTGATACCCTCAATTCCATAGTGAACTCGTCCATGTATCTCATGTCATATGCAGCTGATGGAACTAGCAGGGCAGCGGGTACAGGAATTGCTCTCAGGAGACATTCGTGGATGTGCTTGTGTTCCTTCGCGGAGCCCTTTAAGTCATCTTATGTCAACACCCCTTTTGATGGCTCGTCCCTTTTTGGGCCCAAAGTTAAGGAAACCTTGACCAGGTGTGAGCAGGAAGGAAAGACTCTGTCTGCTGACAGAGTCTGTTTTTCCACCCTTACCAGACCCTACCCCAAGAGTCAAAGGGGAGGAAAGATGTGGTTGCAAAAAGCCAAAGGAGCCTTTCTGGACACACGTGGCGAACCCCCCTCCAGGGGCAGAGGAGGGGGCAATAATGGAAGACACTGCCCTCACGGCAGAGGAGGTCCGCAAAACCAGGGCAACAGAGTCCAGTTCTTTGGGAAGCCGAACCAGCGCTCCTGAAAGGAGGCCCGACTGTCCTACTCTGGAGGCAGTCGGGGGTCACTTACCTTTGTATCCAGACACCTGGCTCAAAATAACAAATGACAACTGGGTACAAAGTATAGTTTCCAGAGGATATTTCATTCCTTTCACCACTCCCCCTCCATTGACAACAAAAATCCCGGACATTCCACCCAGTTACATGGAACAAACAACAGTAGAGATCCAAACGTTGCTAAGAAAAAGAGTTATCCAACCAGTCCCAGCAGACCAGACAGGATCCAGAACTTACTCCAGATTCTTTTTAGTTTCAAAAAAGACAGGGGACTGAAGACATATCTTAGACATCAGCAGACTAAACAGATCTGTCAAGAAAGAGAAGTTCTGGATGGTCACGGTTCAGTCGATACTTCCCTTTTTAGGGAAAGACAATTGGATGTGCTCGATAGATCTACAGGATGCATACTACCATAAAAAAATGGCCAGACCATCCAGAGATCATCTGCACTTCCGGCTGGGAGCCAATCATTACCAGTTTCGAGCCCTGGCCTTTGGTCTCACTACAGCCCCCAGAGTGTTCACCAAATGTATAGCAGTGGTCATGGCTCACCTGAGGCGTTTAAGATTCCAGATATTTCCGTACTTAAGACGATTGGCTCCTTACTGCCACCACCAGGCGTCAGCTAATACAAGCCAGGAACACCACTCTTACTCTCTGCAGTCATCTGGGCATTACAATAAATTCAGAAAAATCTGCCTTGTAGCCATCGCAACATATTGTTTTTATCGGAGCAGAATTGGACAACACCACCACTTTGAGACTTCCACCAGAAAGAGTCTTACTACTTCATCAGCAGGTCCACAATATCATATCCAAAGACAAGGCTCCAGCATCAGAAGTGCTAAAATTGTTAAGCATGATGGCAGCTGCAATATTAGCGATACCGTTGGGTTGCATGCACATGCGGATTCTGCAATGGCCATTATTCACTCAATGGTTTTACCAAGAGCTCCCAATGTCTCATCTCACAATGATCACAAGCACATGCAAAAAGGATCTTCAGTGGTGGTTGACCTCTCTTCATGTAACAATAGGATGTCCTTTTGTCCTACCCCCACCAGCGGCCACAGTGACCATGGACGCTTCCCTGATAGGGTGGGGGGGGGGGGCATTTTCAGGAAAGAACAGCCCAAGGCACATGGACCGAACAGGAGACACATCTGCATATCAATGTCCTGGAGATGAGAACAGTACTTTTGGTGTTGCAGTATTTCCAGGACTCTCTTCCTCTGGGACAACAAGTCGGTGGTCTGGTGCTTGAACAAACAAGGAGGAACCAGGTCCTATCCCCTTTGTCACGAGGCCCTAAGAGTATGGCAGTGGGCTACATCCACCCAGCGCTTTCTGTTAGCAACGCACATCCTGGGGAAATCCAGCGTGATAGCAGACAAATTGAGCAGGGCAATATTGCTGCCTCATGAGTGGTCCCTCAAGAAAGAGATAGCGGAGAGAATTTTCCACAGGTGGGGTCAGCCTTGCTGCGACCTTTTTGCCAACTACATGAACACAAAATGCAGAAGCTACTTTGCCCTGATTCCCCCTCGGGGAGAAGCCCCAAGGGACGCACTCGTACACGACTGGCCTCCGGGTCTCCTCTATGCATTCCCACCAATTCCCTTGATACCCAAAGTACTGCAGAAAGCAAAAGCCCTGGGAAGGACCATCATTCTAATAGCCCCTCATTGACCTCATCAGATTTGGTTCCCCTTCTTCTGACTCATTCATTTGGGGCTCTTCACCTCTCTCTTCAGTCCCTGAAATTGACAGCTTGGCTGCTCCAATTCCCAACACAGCCAGATTCCATAACCTCTCAAATGAAATGCAGCACATACTGATATCTTCTCATAAGTCCTCTATTAGGAAGCTACACCTTAGTAAATGGAAAAGATCTTCTATATGGGCTTCTCAAAATAACATTGATCCCCACCAAGCCCCTACTGCCTCTATATTAGAGTTCTTGACTATGCTTTTCAATAAAGGAGCTGCAGCAGCAACAGTTCGGGTACAACATGCTGCTATTTCACCTTGGCTTTGAAGGATTAAACATAATGTCACAGAAACTATCCAAAGCCTTTCTCAACGAGACATTTCATGTCAGACCACCTGTGAAATCCCCTTATACTCCATGGAATCTAAATGTTATGCTTTCACGCATTATTCTCCCACCTTTTGAACCAGCTTCCTCATGTGATTTGAACATTTTTTAGTAGCCATCACTTCTGCCCGTAGAGTGTCAGAGCTTCAGGGCTTGTCCATAAAGCCTCCTTATTTGATTTTCCATGCTGACAGAGTGTCCCTGCAAACAAATCCTTCATTTTTACCCAAAGTTTGTACTGAAACTAACCTTAACCAGATCATAGATTTGCCAGTGTTCTTTCCCAAACACACCAACATAGAGTATATGCTGCACAAGCTTGATGTTCATAGACAGCTCAGATTTTACCTCGATAGAACAAAAAAGAGTTCAGAAAATCAGAACAGCTTTTTGTTTCCTTTTCAAATTGCAGAAAAGGTATGCCAGTGGCAAAAAACAACATTGTCTAAATGGTTATCTGATTGTATCACATTTACTTATTCAGCTGCTAATCTACCTTTACAATACAAAATTACGGCTCTTTCTACCAGAGCAGTGTCCACATCTTCTGCCTTTTCTGCTAGGCTTCATATAGATAACACTTGTGCAGCAGCCACTTGGTCAATACCTTATACCTTTATCACTCATCACAAAGTTGACAGGGCCTCCTTTGGGTCTACTGTTCTGAAAAACATACTCCCGTGAGCTACCCGAGAAAGATGGTGCTTGGAACGCTACCCATCTGTAAGAATGAACGGCGAGATAGAACAACTTCACATAAAGAAGTTATGTACTCACCACAACGTTCCATGTGAGTTGTTCATCTCGGTTTCATTCTTACTTCCCTCCCTCCTACCCCCTCCAGGGTTTTTCGAGGACCGAGATACTAGTTTTATCCTGGTTGCTCAATCTTTCTGTGGGTTTTCTCCTAAAGAGTGACAGAATTGCACATGGTATTATTATATGCAGCAAACAAGATCTGAGGTAACTCTAGGTGCATCATGGTATAGGGATTTGGCCTCAAGCTGTCTGAAGAACTCGAGCTTTGTAGTAGGCCGAATTGGAGTCGAGGATCGGCTCTGAACCCATCTGTAATAATGAAGGCAAGATGAACAACTCACATGGAACGTTATGGTGAGTACATAACTTCTTTTTCTCCATTATATGATTATATGAACGCTGTTATTGAAGGTTGATTGACATAAAAAGTAAGACTGCCCAAGCTATATAATTTAATTATAAATAATAATAATTTTGATGAAAAATTCTGGAACTTTTTAGATAGTGGTGGATTGATTGACTCAACAGATGGTAAGAATAAAGCTCTGATACTTAAATCAGTTAGTCAAATTTCTTCATGTTTATACTGGAAAGTTTTTATATAGAAACATATACAAAGAATGCTTGTTACTCTATATAAAATCCTCTAAGTTTAGTAAATTACTTTTTCAGGTTGTTGGAGATGCAAAGATCTAAAAGCTGACTGAACACAAATTTTATGGATTGTGAAAAATTAAATGCATACTGGCAAGACAGAAGTACGTTTTTTAAGGGGTTATGGTCTGATAATTGTTCTTTAACTAGATCAGTAATACTAATGAATGTTCCACTTCCTGTATATGTAAAAGCGAAAGAGCAAAGACTTTTGTGCTCTTTTGGCAGTTTTCAGAAAAGTTATTACAAAACAATTAGAAATAGAACTTAGTTCCTACATTCAAAGAATTTTTAAACTTAATAAAAACAATATGTAAAACTGAAAAAGAAGCGATCAGAATAAGATCTATAAATCATAATAAGACCTTTAGTAAAGTTAAAATCGCTGGAGCAATGTCAGATTCAAAGCCAGTCACAAGTGGTGTCCCACAGGGATCTGTCCTGGGACCCCTCTTGTTCGGCATTTATTTCTCAGATGTTAAAGCAAACATGGGAGGGCTGTGGCTGACAAAGTTCGCAGATGACTGCAAACTAGGTGCCATAGTCGATACACCAGCAGACACACACATCCTACAAAAAGGCCTCACAGAAACGGACAACTGGTGCCGGAGTCACGGCCTTAAACTAAATGCCAAAAAATGTATAGTCATCCCCTTTGGGAAAAACAAAGTACCCACAAATTATCACATAGACAGCAACCCACTGAGTACGGAAAAAGTAATCAGAGACCTAGGGACCCAAGTCGACAGCGACCTTTCATTTGACACCCATGTTGCCAAAGTGGTTAGAAAAACATTCTACCTTGCACACCTCATCATGAAGGGATTCACATCCAGATCCAGGGATGTCATTGTACCCCTATATTCCTCCCTCATCAGACCCATGATTGAGTACAATGCCCCATTTGGTATGTACCTCACCCGGCATTTGCAACAGCTGGAGAGACCACAAAAGTACCTCACCAAGAGGATCAAGGGTCTCCAACATATGTCTTATTCTGCCAGACTAAAGAAACTTCAGCTCTATTCAGTAGCATACCGCCTGCTCAGAGGTGATCTCTGCCTGACGTACAAGGCCATGTCCAATCAGGATCTGATGGACATGCTCCACCTCAAAAAAACCAAATCCATCAGGACCACGAGAGCTAAAGACTTAAACGTCGGCACAAGTATGAATAGGACATGCTGGAGGGATAGATTCATACCCCAGAGGCTTCCCATGCTTTGAAACAGGATCCCAGTTCGTATTAGGCAGAGCCCCTCACTGACTCTTTTCAAGAGAAATCTTGATGAGTGGATGGGAGATCGTAAGTTTACCCCAGGGGTCACATCTGTGTCACTGCTAGACAGGGGCACAGTAAACTAATTCTATTATATAAGGGGACCTTCATTGTGTCACTACTAGACAGAGGCACAGTATTCTAAATTTATTCTGTACAATTTTTGTACCATTTCATGGGGTGGCAAAAGCCACATCACTATGGCTAGGCTTACAAATGCCCCAGGGCAGATAGCCTAGTACTATACTATGAAACTATGAAACTAAGTAGTTGGGATAACCATGAAATGTTGCTACTGAAATACCACGTAATGTGTTAATTGTATAAGATTACCTTGATGACTCAATGCACTCCTATTATTGTATAACAACATGTGAAGTTAAATTTCTTCCTTTCTGTGTATATATTGTACCGTATCAGGTCATCTATGACTGATTTAGCATCCGGTTCCTCACGAATGTTCTGTGCACTGCTGGAGAGAGGTGGCCCCCTTCCGTCTGCGCTCCGACCCAGTGATGAGTGGCACTCCTCACCGACCTTGTGGCCAGCTATCCCTGGCCAACCAGAGATCAGAGGAGCTGTAGTATCATTACATTTAGGAACGATTCTGACTTAGAGGTGTTAAGTCATAATCCCACAGATGGTAGCTTCCACCATTGGCTCCTCAGCCAAGCACATACACCAAATGTCTGAACCTGCAGTCTCTCTTGTACTGAGCAGGATTACTATCACAACAACACATCATCAGTAGGGTAAAACTAACCAGTGTCATGACTGTCTAAATTAATAATTTTTTTCTTTAAAAAAAAAAAAAAAAAAAAAAAAAAAAAATGAATACTGCAACTGTGATAAGGAAGGACATATCCCATTTACTTCAAATTCATACCACAGTTTAAATCCTTTACACAACCTCTTACTGGAATCCTATCTTCTCCTGAAATCTGTATTTTTTGCTCGCAGTGAACTCTTTCTTTGCAGATCAGAACAACTTGTATCTATCAGTTGTTTTTCTTCCATTGTTAATGGTACTGTTTTTATTTCTTCATTGTTTTCTTACTGTGTCTATAATGTATGAATCAATACTGTGGAATGCATGTTAATTTTACTATATCCACTTATACTGTACTGTGGTACCTGGGACAAGCCTGCAGATGGTCAGTCTAGCGAGTTCTCTACCCCGTTAAACAAATGAATAAAAAAAATACCTGAGAAGATATTGCAATTAGTACAGTGGCTGAGTTTAAAACACAGAAAAAAGAGAATTCTAAATAAGGGGTCTACTTGAATTTGAGTCTCTTAATACTGAAATGAAACATGCTGATCCAAGCAATTTGAAAATGTGCTACATTGGCATTGCAATGTAGCATTCTTAACCCAACAGCTAATTTAAACAAACAAACAAATAAATAAATAAATAAATGCCATTTGTTAGACACTGAAAAAGAACAAGCACACCAAAAATCAAAAGATGTGTAGAAGGTCCACCTTCTTCTAACACAGGATTCGAGACCAGAAGGACTTGATCTGCTCCGCACTGAAAACTTTTCCATGCTTAAAAAACTCCAAATCTTTCAGGCCCATGCCAAAATGGAGCAAAACATTACAGAAAACAAATGAAGGAAACATGTCACTATGAATTAACTTCCTGTCCAAATCAAATAATCTGGGGGGAGATATGAAGATGGACCTGCTCTTATGTAACTACTTTGTACATTAACTTTTGTATCTGAAAGGGATGGCCATCTTTCTCTACCAATAGGTCACAATTCCAAGCTTATCATAACGGGTAGATTGTAATAAAAATGAGTCTAATTTTAGTACCTTTAAGGACAAACTTTACTGGAGAGCAATGGACTTTAAAATACATTAAAAAAGGATAGAGGGATATGTCTGACCTCTCAAACAATAATTGTCATAATTATTATTATTGGTATGACTACAGAAGATTTGTTGAGACTCAATGTCAGAAGTTACCATAAATTAGCTAAAGGATTTCAGTCTGAAGTCAGTGCCACTTTAGGCAAGTTGCATGAATAAGTGCTGCCTGGTTAACAAGATGAAGCTGTATACTATAAGACAGACATGGGAAGTAAAGTGAGCAAAAGGCTGCTGAAATCCTACAGAATATACAAATTGGAGCAAAAAGGTAGTATAACGGGTGAAGAACAGCATCTCAGTAATAATCAAAAGGTATAGCTATGGTTCTGGAAACATACCTTTAGATGTAGAGGTGAATGCTAACAAATTTTAGGTAAAGATGTAAATCATATAGGCTGAGAAGAATGCAGTCAGTCTGAAAGCTAAGGGCACAATTGAGAAACATATAATTAAAACTATGGAAATAAACAGGTTAATGTTATCTCACCTGAAACAGCCTATTAGCGATAACAGAGACAGTCAACCTAGAAGCCAGGAGTCAATCTCTTGTGCTGAAAAAAGAGTGAAAGGATGGGAATATCCTCAGCTGAAGAGATGACCAACATATTGCGATAAATGTCACTTAAAAACTTTGCAGCACACCTGACACTTGCTTCCGATCAATGAAGTAGTAGATATGTCATAAATAATTCACAGGCATGGGATGATGATCACACAGTGAAATCTGCAAATGTTCTTTTAATATTCTATATGACCACTGCTCTGGTAGTAAGTTAATACAAACAGAGGTTATGGTGTACACATGTACAGCTGCACCCCTGCTGGAATTGCCGTATGAACTGAACTGCACAGAGGTTACCGAAGAATATAACAAATGTTTCACTTTGGAGGTTATTCAGAAGGCAGTGCTAGATATGAGTTAGCTAAAACAAGAACATCAGAAACCTCTAAGATAAATTGAGAAGTAATGGTTAAGGGTCACTAACAGGGTAACCTAGGTAGGTACAACAGGAGTGGCTGATGTGACCTGGGAAAGAAAAGAGTAGAAAGGTTCTAAGAGGATGATTAACTACAATGCAAACAATTTTCAAAGGCAGAAAGAGAACTCTGTTCTGATTTGTCACTTCCAAAGTGAATGTCAAGGAAGTGCTGGTGATGGCTTAAATAGAGAACCTTCTGACCTGATAAAATGAGAAGTAAAGATCAAAGTTCACTTGAAGGTTAACTTAGTCAAGAAGAGTGACTAACCTGAAAAGGAGTGTGGTGGAATTTTTGAAAGCAAAGGGAAAAACCTATACTTAAAAAGGAAGGAAAGAAGGAAATAATGGTCCAAACAGACAAAGGGGACAATAACGCTTGTGAGAAGTAATGTGAGCAGAGACTGACCTATCCACAAAGCATAGGGGTAAAAGGACAGTTGTAACCCGAAGGAGGAAATCTAAAAAGAAAAGACTATGGAAACAATAGGCTGCTGTCCAAAGTTGCAGGTATGCAACATCTTAGAATCTAAGAATGGAATGAGGACGGGGTGACTGTCTTCTAGGTACCTTGTTGACCATTCAATGGTAAGGGGGATAGTAAATACTGTTATAAAGGAAATGAACATTCTGCGAAGGACAGAATTCATGTTCTGCTGACTTTCCGGTGCAGCTGTTACCAGCACTGGTGAGGTTAAGCAGAAAACACTGTGAAATAGCCATGCTCTGCGATAAGTGGCTAAGGTCCAATCAGCCAGGTCACTCACAGATACAAGAGAAGGTGTTAACAGGGCAGTAGGAACAGTGAGTGGCAGAAACCTGTTTGTAAGAAAAATGCTGGAATCACCTTTATGCTGTGTTGTCTCATACAAAGGTCCTCTGAAAAACAGAGAAGATTTGCCTCAGTCAAAACATTAACATTACTGTGTTGACATAAGCTGCCTGCATTTGCTGCCCTTCGATGTGCTCTAAGCCACAGTGGTCGGTTAGTTGTTCTGTTGTTATTTGTGTACAAGAATACAGATGGTACAACAAAAAATACATCACACAGGCAGAAAGGCCCCAGTGGTTTCTAACTAAAAAAATATTACTGGTCTAAACATCTCTGACTAACAAGACAAGCTTGAAGTGCTACCTCTAGGCTTGCTCTCTTACAGACTCTTATGTGGAGACCTGTGTCTTGCATTCCACACCACTAAGAATCTAACAGTCCTTGTTCTTTTGCTTCTCTGCAAGACAAACAGCTCTATAAACATTAGAACTATAAATAAGAACTAGAATCCACACCAAAAGAAAAATAAAACAAGCTGGTGGGAGAGATTTATTACCCAGCACTTACCCATCTCTGGGATAAACTGCTCTTAGAAGTAGAACAGAGTAATACCCTTGTATCCTTCATGACGAACCTTAACAATTGGATGGGCATTGACAAACTCAACCTTGGCATGACCTACTTTACCATTCTAAAAGCAGGAGGTACATCACAAGGTGAGTATCAGCAAAGGGCAAATGGCCTCACATCTTGCCTGCCAAGAAATGCCTGTAAACCTATGAATGCACAGAAAAGCCTCAATCTTGTAACCACACCTTCAGATGCTGAAATCATATTTTCAAAGAGTTGAGCCTTGGAGTTTACATGGAAAAAAAGACATTACAAAACATTTAAGAAACATCAGCACACACCCATTTAATTAAAAAATAATCTAACAGAGCAAAAGTCAGGTCCCACACTGTATATCAAAGTAGAATCAGAGCCTAGTACCCTGTAAGGGGAAAGAAATAACAGAAGGCTACAGATGTGGTCTGTATTACTATCCTGCAATCAAACTAAATATGGCAGACAGCAGATACCAACATGAAGTATTAATCTGTCCTCAATATATCCATGGGTAATAGGAGGTAGGCTAGCCTAGCCAGCATAAACGTATACCTAGAGGAAAAATATCGGATAACGGTGGTTAGTAGTGTTTGGGTATGCATGCCAAACTGAACTCTGAAAACTATATGAGAGAACTTAACTTATGATAAAAGGCGAGTTGAAATAATGGAACAGCTTTCCTTTCTGATATAATCTAAGTTATTTTTATACATAAAAAGAATATACTGTATTCTAGTACTTGTCTGTAGGTTATGGGTAAAAGAAAGAAAACCTCAAAAATTAATCACTAATTTGTATTAATTGAGGTAGTGATGATTACTTTCTTGAACTATGTTCTCCTAGCTTTGTCTATCAAAAGGAATGGCATAAATTATAAACCATCTACTTGTACTTCCCAAATGGTTGTCCTAAATACTGGAAATGAGATAGAAGGCTAAGTAATCTATCAGACACAGTTAGATCTGAAGACGACTTGCACCTCCATCTGTGACAAGAAGGAGGTTAGAAGCTCTTGGATAAAATGAAATAAATATGAAGAGGTAGATTCTTTTGAAAGTCGTGAGGAAGGAAAAGGCAAAACAATGCATAAGGCTGACCACTACTAATTTGTATTAACAGAGGTATTGGAGATCACAGTGTTGAAATCTGATCAACCACTGGCCTTGGTTACTCTCTTGATATATCTAAATACATTTCAAACACCTCCACTTGGGACAACAGCGAGGGTGGAAGTTCCTGGGTTATACTAGGATAACACATGAAGAGACATTATTTTGATTTACCCTTTACTTAGGATAGGGAACTGGAATTCAAAACAGAAGACACAAGGGATAAAACAGTGTACAGACAAGACAGTTCTTATGGCAGTAAACAGGAAATCAGAAGAAGCTGAAAATTGAGAAAGAAGGGAAAATAGTGGAATAGTTTAACAGTTTCAAGTATCTGGGGAGGTTACTGAGGAGAAGGGGAAGTCTGAATGAGGTGGTCCAAGCTAGAACTGGAGGGGCTGCAGCCGAATGCCCTAGAGTCAAGGATTCCATTTTCATGTTAGAAGTACAAAGCACAGCTATAACCCATTGATAAGCAAATGTCAAAACAATCAATGTACATTCAATATCAAATGAACAAAGGACAAACTAGAAAGATGTTCATTGATTAGTAGTCCACAATTTAAACATCATACCTCAATGAAACACCAAAGAAATGGTAAAGGGAAGCAAATAAGCTAAAAGTTTCTCTCATTTGCCCTTGGTCCACCTTGTTAGTATCTTTTCCTCTACCTTCCTCCTCCTTCCCACTCCTCACCTGTTCTCACTCATCGTTTCATAACCTCCCTCTCCTAAACTATGTTCTCTAAAGCACCTATTTTTTTCATATCTCCTCTAGTATTCCATGTAACTCTCCAGTAAATACTGTGCATAGCTCCTCGGTGGTCTTTCTGTCTTATTGGATAGCTTCTGTAAAGAATATTATGTCATCTTATTACACATCCATACCTCCTTTTTGTTTGTGTTGCAACCCTTTTATTCATGGTGTGTTTCAACTTTAGTAGCACAAGCTGAACCTGAAAAAGGCCCATGTGGCTCTATCCCAATCAACACAATAAATAAATAAACAAACAAATAAATACTGACCCTTGAAACAAAATGTTTTGCAATCAGAACTGACTGAGAGAAGAGACGAAGTGAAAATCCTGCAGGCCTTGTGCGAAATGTTGAAGTTCGCCTAAAATCCTGAAAAAAATCACAGTAGCCCAAGGGGGGGGGGGCATTTTATATGCAAATGAACCTTGTGTGTTGCTGAAGAAATCTGGGGTGGGCAGTCCTTCTGTGCACAAGATTATGGGTAAAATGGCAGGAGATTTTTAGTCTAGTAAAGTCTTAGTTGTTGAGCTGACATAATCATGCAACCCTCAAGTCCTACAGGTACAGAAAGATGGACCACTCCTATCACAGTTGTTATTTATGCAGAGGGACTAGACCCTGAAACCCCATAACCCCAGGGCAGGACATTGCAACTAATATTTTTGCAGTTCATGCCACTTGTGGCCCCCACAACCCCTGCACTATAACATACGAACCCTCTCAACTGTCCAGATTTTTACCTCATATTTTTGGTCTACTCCTCATAAAATGTGTGGTTTTCTGGCAAATCACTGGGATGATCTTAAGACTGAAGTCACTAAATAATGGCATACATTTGAGTTTCAGGCTTCAAATTCTTCAGAAAATCTATGTTAACACACACCGTTACTCAAGCAACTTTCTAATTTTATAAGAGCAATATTTAAAATCTGTCCCTATTTTTGTGGCTTTGTCACCCCATTTTGTCAGGCTTTGCCCAGATTTCTTGCACTAAGAGGGTGAGAGGTATGTAACAATTTTTAAGATCAGACATACTTGCAGGGGTACAGGGGGCTTGGCCCCCAAACAAAATTGCTTTCAATATTACTCCTGTATTCTGAAATTCTCTCACATTTCCAGTTACTGTTTCAGTCACTGTTTTGATTACTGCACTTTTCAATGACTGAAGTGTTCACTGTGATCAGATTTGCAGGATGACGCTCGATACTGTGGGTTTTGGTGAGTTCAGGTAGCCCTCTACACAGAAATACTCTAATTACAACCATATTAGGCGAAGAAACAAATGTATGCAGCTGAAACATTATGTTAAGGAAGTGCAAAGTTAACCAATGCACTGCTGAAGAACAAAACACAGAAAATACCAGTAACTTTGACAATTTATTGCAGGCCTACTACTCACTGCACTACAGTAGATTCGAGACACTAAATGTGCATTTTATTTTTTATTTATCTTTTACTGACCGGTTTAGTCCCACTAGACTGGTGGTCTCTTTCCAGTCAAGACCCAAGCTGGTATTGATACTACTAGGGGAAATTTGGCCAGGGCATCAGAGAAATAATGGAGGTGACTGCTCCTGGCACCTATGATCTTCCAGATTCCAGTAATTACAAGTACAAAGCTGAGAGGTAGCCCCAGCTGACTGCACCTACAGAAGTAAACAGCTTACTTCACAGATCAAGACAAAATATTAACATTTTCAGTCTTATTATTTATGGTCATTGCAAACTTCTCTTTGAGGTAGGAGAGGAAATCTTCAAAAGACATCCCCTCCCTAGAATTAAATCACTTTATTACATTATAATTTAAAACAGCAAAATAATATGGTGTGAAGCAACAAGGCTAAAAAGCCATTTAATGACTTTTTGCATTTATGCATAAAACAATATGACTCTATCAAGAGAGCTATAAAGCTTCTCAGAGACCAGATGTTGTCATGCTCCATACCGCAAGCGAGGGCAAGACTTAAAGAGATCAAAGACAAATTAAGTGCGAAAAGAAAACCACCATGACAGAAACAAAGTCAGCTCTGGATCCTCACAACTTCTGAGAGCTGGAAAGCAGATCTCTGCACAAGATGCATAAAATTAGTGAAAATGCATACCAGATGTATGCACACCACTTTGTGGCTAGAGGAGCATATCTGATCTAGATGTTTGGCAAAGGTGCAGTAAAAGGGCTGCAGCCGATGGTGGTGATTGGCTGTATCAAATAATGTGATAAGAAAAAAAGTATGAATACACAGATACTACTGTAAAGACTTCTACCTCAACAATATGCTTATTTTTTGCAACTACATAACCTGATCCCATACTGCAGGTACCAACATGAATAATCTAAATAAGCTTCATAAATGTAGATTATTTAGGTCCCTTTATTTAGGGCTAACTGCTGTGCAATGCACACTGAATGTGCCACAAAGAAATAAATGTTCATTCTTCTGCTTGCACAGTACATTCAAAGAGCATCAGATCATAAATGTGACTTAAATACCATAACCAGAAATAAAGACCGCTATCAGATGATGAATGACACCTCCTGAAACGCAGTTTCCCTGATCCCAGCTTCTCAACACACACATTCCCCAAATACTTTAGCATTTATTTACTATACTGCAGGAATGCAGTACTGAGAGTATTTTCTTCACTCTTGAAAGTTGTTTTAATTTTCCACACAGTTGTGAGACCACAAAGGTAAATAAATGTGACTAAAGGAGGGGTGAGGAGCTATACAAGAAACATGCCCCTACAGATGTCAGATAATAGACTGAATGGGAATGTAGTTTAACAATATTACCTCAATCAGTTTGCTGTTGGTCAGTTATGGGTTCATATAGTACTAGGCTAGATGCCCTTACAGGCCATTTTAAGCCTAGCTAATTTCCCTTTTTGTGCTCAAAATAACCCATCCCACTTGGTAATACATTAAGTGGCCTCACCCATCCCATGGTTGATAATTATATATTACCCCTAATGAGAATAACTCGGACCATACCATAAATAATTTGAGGACCCATGCATGGGACAAAGCATTTAGAAGCTGCCTCTGTCCATTAGAAGTACATGGGGCAGTCATGGAGTAAATTTTCAGTTTCCTATACAAAGATCTAAGTTTTACTTGCACATGGACAGAGATGAATTTTGTTTTATGTGGATGGGCAGTCTGTTCCAGAGCAGCAGTAGAGACATACTTGCCCCTCCAAACTGTTCTGTTGATGTTGCAAAAGAGGTTATACACCAATATATTCTACGAGAGCCACTGAATACGCAGCACAAGATAAAGGCCTGTGGTGTATAAAATGTTTAGAGTTGACTTTGCAGCCAAAATGCACAACAAATAACTGCTCCACATCACCCATCGGCAATGCAAAACCACAAAAAGCAAGCATGCCCAACAAGGTCTTATACCTGCTTGTTAATGGTGCAATAGCATGCCTGTTGTTCTCACTATATATAGGCTGGTCCCTTTCCATTTGCAATTCTGAGAATACCTACGACACAATATCTCTTTCTTGGGTATTTATAGTGCACTCTTTGTACCTTTACACAAACATGTTACAGCAAACCCTAATAGAATAAGCAGATATCTGAATGGAAAGTATTACAGTTGTGTAAGAACTCAGTATAACAGTAGATGCCCTACTGATCACTGCTGCAGTATTCTTGACATATGGTTTTCATCCGCTGACATCCAGCCTGGGTACCAAAGCTTTAAATTCCCGAGCTGGACATACACATGACTACCTCAGAATAGTTCCAAACAAGCAGCCTGAAGACTACTGAGGGCTGAAGGTGATTAGCTAGGAGGGGTGTAGCTTGAAGAGGTAAGTAAATTCCACCAAAAGCAGTTTATTAGGTGATAGTTTACAGCAGCAAGAAAGAGAAACATAGGAGTAGAGAAAGAGAAGAGGGGAAGGAGGGAAGGAATACTGCAACAGTGATCAGCAGGACATCTACTGTTATGGTAAGTTCTTACACTACTGTACTATGTCCTGACTGAATTCACTGTTGCAATATTCTTAACATATGGGTAATTTCCAGAGCTGAAAGAGATAAAGAAGAGGGAGGTTGGATAAAGGAAGGATGACCTTATCCAGGAGAACAAACAGAACAGACCTAACAAAGGCAGTCCTGGATCTTGAAAAGGCATCGATCTTGCAATGCTTGGTGAATGTGTGCACATACGACCAGATGGCCGCTTCTAAGATGGATCTGGCATCTATATTCTTGTGGAATACCCCAGAGAAGGCCACTACCCTACTGGGAAGTGTTCTTGGACAGGAAGGCATTGCTCTACCATACTGTGTATAAAATAAAGAAATAACCTTAGACATCCAAGGTGCGATTGTTTGCTTAGAGACTAGATGGTCCAGTCTGGAATCTATGAATGATACAAAAATGTGGTCAGTTTTTCTGACAGTTTTTGTTTTGCCCAAGTAAAATCTTAGCTGTCTATGAATGTCTAGTGTATATGAATGTCTAGTCAGTACAGAATTATTCTCCCTTATTTTGGGGATTAGTGAAAAAAAGGCAGGCAGGTGGATGGCCTGGTAGAGGGATATCTCATTCACTATCTTAGGTATGAATGATGAACTGGCCCCAAGAATCACCTTGTTCTTGTGGAAATTGAGAAAGGGTGGAATAGCCATAACAGCCTGAAGTTTAGACACTCTGAGGGCAGAGGTAAGAGCCAGCAGAAGGATGGCCTTCCAGGTGCAGAATTTTAAAGTGGCAGAAGCTGCTGGCTGAAAAGGGGGCAAAGTTACCTTTTCCAGCACAAAGCTGATATCCCAAGTAGGAGGAGGAATAAGCTTCCTAGGTGGCTTAAGGTGTAGGACACTCCTCAAGAAAAGTTTGACCTCCACTGTGTACATGAGAGGAGGATCAAGAGGCAAGCAGGTGTTAATAGCAGACAGATGGGCTTAAAAGGACGGCCAGATCAAAATGCATTAATCTGCAGAAATATTTGAGGACAGCAGAAATATCGGATAAGAATGTGTCCTGACTGTGCTTGAAGCACCAAACTGAAAATCTTTTCCATTTAGCTGCATATGACTTTCTGGTGGCAGGTTTTCTGGCTTCCTGGAGAACCTGTACCATCTCCTCAGAAAGAGCTGTCTTTTAGGGATAAGAACCCTATCATCCACAGAATGAGAGTGGGAGAGACTATATTTTGATGGAGAAACAGACCTTGATGCTGAATAGGTTCACAGGTAGGTACTTGGCTATTGGCCCTAGGGCCTACATAAGCTCAGCCAAAAAGGTACCCTGGCTTTCGCCACCCAAGAAAATTATTTTCCTGTGCCCCTGTCGAGCAGAGCCGCAAAGGTGATCCCAGGGGGGAATTTCCTATTTCCCATCCAATCATCAAGATTTTTCTTGAAGAGTGCTAATGAGGAGCTTTGTTTGATATAGATAGGTAGTTTGCTCCAGAAGTCTCTGGAAGAGGAATCTATCCCTCCAGCATGTTTTGTTTATTGTGGTGCAGCAGTATTTTCCAATAGTTTCCCTTGGACAGGTGGAGTAGAAGAGGAAACCCATGTTGTCTTGGCCAGAAGGGGACCAGGAGAAGGAGTTTTGAGTCTTCCTTTTGACCTTTTAGAAGGATTTTTGGGCATAGTGGCAGAAGAGGAAAGTCATACAGGAACCTCCCTAGCCACTGGAAAGAAAAGGCATCTGTCTTTCAAGCTGATGGGAAAGGATGTCTGGTGAAAAAACATGGAAGCTGATGGTTTTCTGGAGAAGCAAATAGGTCTACCTGAAGAGTTCCCACTACTGCTTTACAATTACGAAGACTTGTTTGTTTAGAGTCCATCCATAAGGGTCCTCCTAGGACCGGCTTAGGGAGTCCGCCAGTGCATTCTCCTGTGAGGGGATGCATACAGCTGTCAAGGTCATGCTTATTTGTTTGGCTAGGTGCTATGCCTCTTGTGCTAGTCTGCACAATGGGCAAGATCCTATGTCTCCCTGTTGTTCAGATACCACATAACTGTTGTGTTGTTGACGTATACCAGTCGACAGCCTGGGGACTGATGATTGTGGGCAGAACTACCAAAAGTTATCAGCCGACAATTCTTTTGCCTTATTTCCAGGGAATCAATAGGTATATACTGTAGTTTGTTATATTACAGAGCTCTGTGTATATATATATATATATATATATATATATATATATATATATATAGACACACACACACACACACACATATATACATACACACACAAATATATATATACACATATACACACACACACACATATATATATATATATATATATATATATATATATATATATATATATATATATATATATATATATATATACACACACACACACACACACACACACACACACACACACACACACACACACACACACACACACACCGGATATAGAAAGTTTACACATCCCTGCTAAAATGCCAGGTTTTTGGGAAATAAAAAAATAAGACCACAATAAATCATTTCAAAATTTTTTCCACCTTTAATGTGACCTATAACCTGTACAATTCAATTGAAAAAGAAACAAATCTGTTAGGAGAAAAAAAATATAAAAAATAAAAACATACAATAAGCTGGTTGCAGACTTGTGCACACCCTTAAACTAATACTTTGTTGAAGCACCTTTTGATTTAATTACAGCATTCAATCTTCTTGGGTACACACCTGCCATCAATTAAAATGACTCTGATTAACCCCAAATAAAGTTCAGCTGTCCTAGTAGGATTTTCCTGACATTTACTCAGTTGCCTGTTACAGTAAAAGCCATGGTTCATAGGGAGCTTACAAAGCATCAACGGGAACTTATTGTTGAAAGGTATTAGTCAGGAGAAGGGTACAAAAACATTTTCACAGCATTGAATATACCATGGAACACAGTGAAGACAGTCATCAAGAATTGGAGGAAATATGGGACAGCAGTGATGTTGCAAAGAACTGGATGTCCCTCCAAAATTGATGAAAAGACAAGACAAATACTGGTCAGGGAGGCCGCCAAGAGAACTACAGCAACAATGAAGGAGCTGCAGGAATTTCTGGCAAGTACTGGTTGTGTGCTACATGTGACAACAATCTCCCGTATTCTCCATATGTCTGGGCTATGGGGTACGGATGCAAGAAGGAATCCTTTTCTTACACAGAAAAACATCCAGGCCCAGCTAAAATTTGCAAAACAATACATCAAGTCTCTCAAAAGGATGTAGGAAAATGTGTTATGGTATGATGAGACCAAGGTTGAACTTTTGGTCACAATTCCAAAAGGTACGTTTGGCACAAAAATAACACTTTACATCACCAAAAGAATACCATCCCCACGGTGAAGCATGGTGGTTGCAGTATCATGCTTTGGGGTTGCTTTTCTTCAGCTGGAACTGGGGTTTTAGTCAAGGTGGAGGGAATTATGAACAATTCCAAATACCAGTCACTTTTGGGCCAAAACCATCAGGCATCTGCTAAAAAGCTGAAGATGAAGAGGAATTTCACCTTTCAACATGACAATGACCCAAAGCATACATCCAAATCAACAAAAGAATGGCTTCACCAGAAGAAAATTAAAGTTTTGGAATGGCCCAGACCTAAATCCAATAGAAAATCTTTGAGGTGACCTGAAGAGAGACCTATGCAGAAGAGATGCCCTCACAATCTGAGAGATTTGGAGTGCTTTTGCAAGGAAGAGTAGGCACATATTACCAAGTCAATATGTGCCATGCTGATAGACTCCTACCCAAGAAGAATGAATGCTGTAATTAAATCAAAAGTATATACACATGAATATTTGCTAGCATGACGCTGGATATATAAAATACTTATACACATAGGGAGTAAGTTTCATACCTGGCAAGGCCACAGATCATAAAATGTATGTACTGCACCTATACTTTAAGACACTATATCTTTAGTATCAGGTAATATCAGAACTAGCCCCAAACACAATTTTTTCCCACTCTTTCCCATGGGTTTGCAGTTTTTGGATCGGTCTTCCAACATCATTCTCAGTGTTTCTCAGTTTTGTGAAATAAATATTCCTGCTGAGGAATGGCATGAGGTTACTAGAATACTTCTGTCAATACTGCTTTCTGGATTTTTTTTTCTTTGGCTTTTTGTGCTCTTTTTCTTTAGTTTGTTTTGGTGGGAGTTTTATTTATTTTTATTTTACATGGTTTTACTAATTGGGTCGACTGGAGGGACCTTTGGTGGTAGGAAGTTAATGCTCTGGTCATAAAATGGAGTGTGTATTAAGTATTATAGTTATGTTATGGCTCTTGGAGGACTATGTATTTGTGTTAAGACATCACTGTGATGGACGTCTTCAAGCAAGACGATAGCTTCTGGATAACTACATGGGATTTGCTTTTAATATAGAAGCTGGATTTCTCAGGTTTGTGTAACGTTTAAATGTGGTGAATTTTATTTGTTCTTTCTTTCTTTCTTTCTGTACTTTGGGTACTGCTAGGTGGGAATGTTTAACTGAAATGTATTAACATTTGGCATGCTGAGGCCTCCCAAGATGGCTGCACATTGAGTAACAGCTTAATTCTAGCTCTTCCACTGTGAAAATTAACTCAGCAGAGATGGCCAGTAGACCTGTGTTTATGGGTAAATTTCAGTAATTGGCTAGTAAGTGTACTGTCTGTATGGCAGGAAAAAAGAAATATAGAGGACCTGGAAAAATCATCTACAAAAAAAGTGAGGATGAAACACTGACTGGGAAAGTTCTGCACCTATTCAGCAAAAAGCAATGCAACCTCCAGACATTAATTTCAGTAACCTACAGGAAGACATAAGACAATTGCACACAGACCTTGTTAAAATAAACCAAACACTGATGGAGTATATCAACACAAACAACAAATGGCTTGAACAAAATGGAAGAAGCTTTAACAAATACTCAGTTGAGGTGATAAAGCTGAAAAAAATCAGAGGCTGAAATTAAAAGGCTGGCTGAATACGAGACTGCTCAGGAAGAGATGGTTAAAAAAATACTAGAATTAGAGGACAGAGCATGTAGAGAAAACCTGCAATTTTCAGGTATACCAGCGAAGCTGGATGGAACAGAATGCATTAATTTTACAAAAGCAAAAATAAGCAAGTGGACTGGTATTCCACAGCAGGAGTTATTAGTTGAAAGGGCACATTGTGTGTATGCTCCAAACCTGGCTATGAGAAAGCAACCTAGACCTTTAATAGTAAAGACGAAATCCTACCAGCAGAAAGAGTTAACTTTGACAAAACTGGCACAAGGACACAGTAGAAAAAGTGGGAGATAAGAGTGTTTATGGAAAATGATTACCCACTGTGAACTAGGCAGAAGAGAAGCAAATTTATTCCACTATTCAGAGAATGTTGAGATGCAGGTGTGAGATTCAAACTGCTGTACTCAGCTGTCTTCAACTTATTCTTCCCTGCAGGGACAAAATCATTTTTTGATTAAGTACACACTACAGAGGAAATACAAAAGTTTGTCCAAAAAAAAGTAAGCTGTGAAACAGAAAGAGATTCTGTTTCCTGTTTTTCTGGTTAAAAAGACTACTGAGAGGCTGTACCTGTGAACCTTTTTCCAATGTTTTATCAGAAAGTGTTGGAGTGAAGGAAGGAAGCACGAGAGTTGACTAGGGGTATCAAGAGTATGCTGGAAATGAAGCAGAGACCGGATCTGGGAGCTGGAGATGAACAATAATAAAACCAGTAACTTAACATGAGATTACAAAGCAATAACTATATGTGTGAAATATAACAAAACAAAAAAATCTGGAAACATTAAGACTTTTTCAGAATTTGTTGGACTTGTGAGGAACTCTAAAGCATATGCCCTACTTCACATCATTAAATGCGGAGAGGAGGGAGAAAGTTAACTGTAAATAAATATTTTTTTTCTTACTAGCAATATTTTTGTGGTGTATGGTTTTCTTTGCATGCTGTAAAGTTTTCTCAGTTATTTTTAAGTGTAATGAGAATTGTAAACAGTTGCTGCTGTTCTTTTTTTCTTTTCTTGTCTTTCTCCCTTCTGTCTTTCTTCTTGTTCAGTTTTAAGAAATGTAGGCAATGCAATGAAAAAAACCTGGTTAAAAGAGCATGACAAAAGAAAAAAATAATGTGTCTTTTCTCATTTTTGTATGGGGAAATGACTGGATTAAGGACCTTAGATTGATTTAGTAACAACTTTTAAGAGTAAGCAAGTAAATGAAAAAGAATACTGAATATTATGAGGCTTTTTTCTAGACAATACATGTATGCTCAGTAGCAATTCTGCAGCTGGTCTTTATGTTTCAATGGAAATGATCCAATAAAGAGAAACTGACTGCCTTGCTCTCGTGTCTCCATGGAGACAATCTGATAAAGAGAACCTGGCTACAGTCTGGTGGAGACTGACTAGCTGAAGAAAAAAATGAGATGAGAGGCAGGCTAGGAGATAATGTTCTCTGAAAGCATTCATAGGTTCATAGGTTCATACTAGGCTATCTGCCCTAGGGCATTTATAAGCCTAGCCAGAATGTGTTTGGTTTTCGCCACCCATTTTAAATTTATTTTGCTATGCCCTTTTTCGAGGTTAGTATAGTGTGCCTCTGTCTAACAGTAGCACAGAAGTGATACCCAGGGTAAACCTACGATCTCCCATCCACTCATCAAGATTCCTCTTGAAGAGAGTCAACGAGGGACTCTGCCTAACCTGGACTGGGATTTTATTCCAGAGTGAAGGGAGCCTCTGGGTTATGAATCTGTCCCTCCAGCATGTCCTATTTATTTCAGTGCTGAGGTTCAAGTCTCTCGAGCGCGTAGCTCGATGGGATTTTGATTTTCTGAGGTGCAGCATGTCCATTAATTCCGGGTTGGACATGGCTTTATACGTCAGGCACAGATCACCTCTGAACAGGCGGTATGCCACTGAGTAGAGCTGGAGTTTCTTTAACCGGGCAGCATATGGCATCTGTTTGAGCCCTTTGATCCTCTTGGTGAGGTACTTTTGGGGTCTTTCCAGTTGCTGCAGGTGTCTGGTAAGGTACATCCCAAAAGGGGCACTGAACTCAATTATGGGCCTGATGAGGGATGAGTAAAGAGGCACGATGACCTCCCCTGATCTAGATGTGAATCCCTTCATGATTAGGTGGGCTATATAAATTGTTTTTCTAACCACTTTGGCCACGTGGTTGTCAAATGAGAGATTGCTATCAACTTGGGTCCCCAGGTCCCCAATTACTTCTTCTGTACTTAATGTATTACCACCTATGTGGTAATTTGTGGGCACTTTGTTTTAGCCAAAGGGGATGACTATACACTTTTTGGCATTTAGCTTGAGGCCATGGCTCTGGCACCAGTTGTCTGTTTCTATTAGGCCCTTTTGGAGGATGCTTGTGTCGGCTGGAGAGTCGATTATGGCACCCAGTTTGCAGTCATCTGCGAACTTGGTCAGCCACAGTCCTTCCGTGTTGGCCTGTACCTCCGAGAAATATATACCAAACAAGAGAGGTCCCAGGACTGAGCCTTGTGGGACACCACTTGTAACTGGTTTGGAATCTGACATGGCTCCAGCAATTCTAACCATGTGGGTTCTGTCCTTGAGCCAGTTTGCAATCCATCTAGTAACATAGGGGTTTATATTTAAGCTGGTGAGCTTATCTATAATGTCCGAGTGGGGTAGTGTATCGAAGGCTTTTGCGAGGTCCAGGTAGGCTGTGTGGACCACCTTCCCCTCGTCAATGGCCTTGGTGACTGTTTCAAAGAAATCAACCAGGTTTAAGAGGCAGGATCTGCCCTTAACAAAGCCGAACTGGGTAGGATCCAGTGTCTGTAGGTCCCCAATATCTTTATTTATGAGGTCCATGATGATCCTTTCCATAGCTTTGCAGACCAAGCTAGTCAGGCTTATGGGGCGATAGTTTCCAGGATCCGTTGAGGCACCACCTTTATGGAGAGGGACCACTGTTGCTGTACACTACTCTTTGGGCACATATCCTGTAGTAAGGCTGAGATTGAACAGTAGTTTTATGTTTGGGTTTAGCTCTTCTTGGAGTTCATGTAGGACAGCCCGGGACACCGTCTGGTCCCATTGATGCTGTGTTTTTTGCTTTGGAGAGGGCAGCTCTTACCTGAGCATCTGAGATGTCAGGGGGCAGCACTCTGCTGGGATAGATATTTGCCCTTTTGGTGGGGAGTTTGCACTGAACCGGTCAGCTAGGATGTTGGCAATGTCTGTGGGTTTGGTGTATTTTTGTCATTTTGGACTAATTCTGAGCATATCTGGGAATTACCACCCAGGTTCCGAACATAACTAAAGAAAGCCTTGTGATTATCCTTAGTGTCATGTGCAATTTTTCTCTCAAGCTGGCCTTAGACAATTTTATGAGTGCCCGTAGTTTTTGCTAATACTGATCAGTGATGCCTTCCTTTTGGGATTTTGCTCTATCATTTAGTAGCTTCCTCCTTCTATTGTATAGTTTGTTTATGGCTGGGGTCCACCAGACAGGACGCCTGCCTTTGGAGGATTGGGTCTTGGTTTTATTTGGGATCGATGATCCATGCATTCCTGAAGGTGTTCATAGAATGCGTTTATAAAGGATTCTGCGGTCTGGGCCGTATTTTCCACAGGCCCGGGGGCTTTGAAGGATTCCACCTCGGTTTTGAGGAGTGTGAAATTTGCTTTAGAGAAGTTTTTCACTGTGGTTTTCTGGGCAGGGGGTGGGGTTGGGATGTGAATATCCAGTGAGATTAGTTTATGGTCTGATCTTACCAGTGAGGGATACACTTCTGGTCTGGAGCATAGAGTCCCCATGTTGGTGATGATCAGGTCCAGTACGTTTTCCCCTCTTGTGGGAGTGGTAACAAGTTGTTCCATAGTATTTGAGTTTATAAATTCTAAGAACCTTTGGGCTAGGGTGTTGGAGCTAGAGTAATGCTCCCAGTCTATGTTTGGATAGTTGAAGTCGCCCAATATAATGGTGTTTGGAGAGACCTTCATATTTTCCAGTGTTCTCAGGAAGGCCGAGTGGGGTGTTCCTGGGTTTGGGAGGGTGGTCTGTAGCAGGCTATAAACTGGAAGGCAGTTTTACCCACTGTTAGTTGCACATGGATAGTCTCTGATGCTTCGTGCTGTGCCACCAACCTGGAGGTGTGGGTATCTTTGATGAATATCGATACTCCCCCTCCTTTTGTGGTTCGGTCCAAGTTTTGGGGCCGAAAAGCATGGTATGAGGTATAACCTGGTAGTGCTGGGGTGCTCTCGGGAGCCCTAAACCAGGTTTCTGTTACTGCAAAGATATCAATGTTCTCCATGCTAAGGAGAGTTTCAAGTGTGTGCATCTTGAGGTTTAGACTTCTGGCGTTGAGTAGCATTACTGGGAGGGCTATAAAGAAAAGACAAAAACAATTAGCACTTGGTAGAAGCACAGGCTGCACCATGCATCTTAGCATGTTTAACCTTTCTTTGAGGTTAACTCAGGTCTGTCAGTGTGGCTGTCAGTTTAGCATTTTTGTTCCTCTTAGGAGGGTAAAACTTCAGTATCTAAAGCTTACATAGTTTTATGTGTTAATATTAAGTTAATAGGTTTTAGGGACGTATTGGGGGTGTTTTTATTTTTGAGGGCATTCAATAAAACAAAACGTTTTGTCAGATGTGACATAGCCTCAAATGGATATGACAAGAAACAACTGCATAAAAGTTCAACCTGTTAAACAGTGTATGCATGTAACACAAAAACTGGAACTAGACATTTAAAAAATGTGTTATACACAGAATGTGGGAATAATAATTTTTAATGCATTGATGTTTTCTGTAATGTCTTTAAATTTCAACGGTCTCACAGATAAATACAAAAAAGTAGAAAAAAGAGTAGTGAACTATACTAAAAATGTGGAGTGCAAATAACTATGTTACAGGAGACACTTAGAAAGAACTGAACATGTGAATTTGATAAAGAAAGGTTTTCATGATGGTTATTCAGTGGAATACTTGGCAAAAAGGAAAAGGGGAGTACTTGTATTAATTGCAAGAGAAGCTCCAATAGTGACACAAAATGATAAAAAGGTAACAATGGCACATTTGGAGTGCTAATGGGCTACTGGCAAGGTAGGAGGATTACACTGGCATGTATTTATATTCCACCTAACACTGCTATAATGGACCTTAAGTAAATTCTGGGAGAAATAATCAATTTTCATCAAGGAATATTACTTATAGGTGGGAAATGGAATGTGATTTGCAACAGTCAAGATGTGTCTGGGGACCAGAAGGGAAAGTATAATAAAGGAGGGTAGATTTTTGAAGAAAGTTATGAAAATATTTGGCATGGATGATGTGAATTCAGTAACATGAGTTCAGAGTGAATTTACGTATTATTCCCCAAGATATAAAAACTGGGCTAGGCTAGACAGTATTTATATTTCACTGGGACATGTGCATTTAATTGAAGGTCTTGATACACACCCAATAACTACTTCAGATCATGCGCCAATAAAAAACAAGATAACAAACAGCAATTAAATAAAAATGAGACTCTGGTGCTTTCCTACCTATCTGTTGAAGAGAGAGGAATTTAAGGAATGGGTATTGGAAATTATTTAGGAGCTATTAGGAAAGATAGAAACTTCTGAAAATATACCTAGGGAGTGGGATAAAATTAAGGTGGAGTTTAAAAGTAGGGTGAAAATAAAAGAAAGTTAAGAAGTACCAAGACTTAGAGTGACTGATGAACGTTAAGGTATTACAGAATAGGGGAATCGGACAGAACAAGAGGAGGATCAACTGCAGAATGCTAAGCAGAAAATAAGGGATTACTTTGATAATATGCACGAGTTTAGAAAGACTGCTGTTAAGCAACTTTTTTTTTTTTTTTTTTTATAACAGCAGAGCACAAAAACTTTCAGCACAGCAATTCGGGCAATAGAAAGTAGAAAGGGCAGTTGCCAAGCTTAGGGAGCCTATAACAAGGAAGGTAACAACAGATCCTGTAAAAGTATTAGAAATATTTCGGAAATTCTATCAAAGTCTGTATAAACCAGAGAAATCTGGAAATCGTGAAAAGATACAAATGGAATGCTTATGGAAGAATTAAATATGCCAAGGTTACAACAGGTAGATGAGGCTCAATTATTAACAGTGGGGATAGGAGGAGATGAGATAAAATTATGATGTATAACCAAGCTACAAGAAAGTCCACAGGAATAGATGCATTACTGTGGAAGTTTGGAATCTAGGAGGGAAAAAACTGAAAGATCTGGAAGATTTTGTTTAACAGTATTTTAAGAGGAAGAGAAGTACCAACATCCTGGAAGAAAGCAATAATAGCTGTAATACCTAAAGAGGTAAAGATCCATCAGATCCAACTTCATACAGGCCCATTTCAACACTAAACCATGACTATAAAGTGTTCATGTCTACAATGGCTAAAACAATGACAAAAGTACTGACAAAATTGACAGATATGGATCAATGTGGTTTTGTGGATGGGAGGCAAACATATGACAACATTAAAAGACCACTGATGATGATCCCAAGGGAATCAGAACATAAGAAAATACCATTGTTGTTGGTGGGTCTTGATGTATTGTTGGTGGGTCTTGATGTAGAGAAAGCATTTGACAGAGTAAGCTGGGACTTTATGAGTATGGCAATGGAAGCATTTGCATTTCCTGAGAAAATTATAAGGTTGATTAGGAGGACATATGAGGGACTGGAGATGAAAATTAAAGTGGGTGGGGTCCCCTCTGATAATTTCTGCTTCAGCAGAGGAACCAGACAGGGGTGTCCTCTTTCCCCTTTGTTATTTGCATTATATTTAAAACCGATGTCAAATAATACAAGAGACACAATTTCAAGAATATAATTAGTATGGTAGTGAAGAAAAGCGGTCTCTATTTGGAGATGATATTAATTCATACAGGAGAAAACCAGAAAGACACATTACAATTTGTAGAACATTTTGAGACAGTTTCATATCTTTTCAGGATACAAAATTAATTAAGCTAAAACAAAGGCAAAAGCAGTAAATTATGTACCCACACATGAACTAGTTCAGCAATATCCGCATTTATGGCGACATGATAAAATGAAGTATTTGAGAGTATGGATTAAAAATGATTCTGGTGTGGCAGCTAAGGATATGAGGGAAGAGACTAAACAAAAGATAATACAAAAACTGAGAAAATGGAAGCTTTGTCATATGGATACGGATAGTTAGGATGCAAGCAGTCAAAATGTTTTTAGTCTCTTTAGTTTTATACACAGGTCAGGCATATTTATTTTATCAACCAGAGGAGAAGATGTGGATAGCGATTAATAAAGAGCTGAAGGACTTCATCTGGGGAAGACAGCAAGCGTCAAGTGGGATAAGCTAATTCTTCCAGTAAAACTGAGCGGATTGGGATTACCCAATTTAAAGGCGTATTTCAGAGTTACACAGTTAAGGCTCTTATGCATAGCACAAGCAGAAAACTATAATTCAAACTGGAAAGGGATGATTTTGAAACGGAGGGAACTCGAGAAACAAAGAGAGACTGAGATTTTGGATGCAGACCTTGAAGGAGAATAACAATAATCATACAGAATATTACATTCATAAAGTAGTAGAAAGTATTCTAAGAACTAAGCCAACACTGGAGTGGAAAAAGGAAATTCTGCCGATAGAGATGACTGCAATTAGGCATATAGACAATAGGCAAGAGGTGGCTGGAATTTATTGGAGAAAACTGGCAAAGGGAACCAAGGTATTGGCAGCAAGTATCTATAGAGAGGGAAAGGTTATAGAATGGGAACAGGCCAAGAATTTATTTGGACTGCAGGTTAGGATCTTTTAAGGTTGGCCTTTAGAACAGAGTGCCTTTCAAAAAAGCTTTGCCAGCTTATGGGAAGCTACAGAAGAACCATTTATTCCAGCATGAAAATGGAAATCACTGCTAATTGTACTGTAACAGTGGAAGCACTAGGTCCTTCTTCAAAAGGATATGCTAGAAATGCCAAAATATTACGAATGGGGGCTGAGAAAGGTTCAATATTATGGTTTTGAGCACAAAAAACAAATTCCTTCTATTTGTTGGTGTATAGTTTTCTGGTGGCAGGTCTATGAGAGGACAAAAGAATATGACGAACAGGACAAGAGAGCATAGGTTATCTGGCTATAAATGGAACTGGAGGAACCAGGCAGTCAGCCTGTGATTCACTATGTCTGGATGTATCATGCCTCTGAGGTGAGACAGGAGGTCAGGAGTTGGATCCAGAAACCATGGTAGTTGAATCAGGTGAGGCCAAAGGAAGGGAAATCAAATTTGTCGATGCCAATAAGGGGCATTGAGGATGACCCTGCTCTTCAACCTTGCAGCTTTCTAAAGAAATTTAGGAATTAATGGAATGGGAGGATATGCATAAAGGAGACTGGGAGGCCAATTCTGAAGTAGAGCATCCCTCAGGGATTGCCACTGCGAGGGGATTAGGGCAAAGTAGTTGCTGCATTTCTTGTTCAGGGGAGATGTGAAAAGACTGCAGAAAGGTTGTCTCCATTATTGGAAGACTGTTTGCAATCTTTTTGTTGAGGGGCCATTCGTGAAGTAGAAGAATGCACCTGCTCAATTTGTCTGCTATCATGCTGGACTTCCCCAGAATGTGCATTGCTAAAAGAAAGCAGTTAGAGCAGCTCGCCCACTGTCACACTCTGAGAGCTTCTCGACACAATGGGTAGGATTTGGTTCCTCCCAGTTTGTTGATGTACCAGACGAATGACATGTTGTCCGAATGTACTGCAACTGTCCCCAAAGAGAAAGCATTCTGAGATGCCTGCATCACTAACAGCACTGTTGTCATCTCTAGGACATTTATATGCAAACTGGCCTCTTCAGGGAACCATGTGCCTTGGACCATCTTCCCCAGATAATGCGTCCCCCCACCACCCTAGCTGGGAAGCATCCGTGGTCACTATGGTTTTAGGCTGGGGGGGGGGGGGATGAACAGGCAATCTTGTAGAACCTGGTCTAAATGAATCAACCATTTTAGATCTCTCTTGCAGATGTGAATGATTCTTATCTTGTACAACACTGGTTGACAAAGAATCGACCACAGAGTACCTAACATCCATTGTAGAATTCTCATGTAAAATCTGGCGAGTGGAACTAAGGTTCTTGCTGCATCCATTGTCCCTGATCCTGAAGGACCACTTGGGCTGAAACTGAGTTGCTGCACACTATCTTTTTGACTTGAAATCTTATGGTCTTAATTCTCAGTAATGGAAGGGAAGCAATAGTTATCCTTGTATTGAGAAGAGCTCCTAAAAACTGTAAAATCCGAGTCAGTTCCAGATCAGATTTGTCGTAGTTTATGGTAAACTCCAGACGAGAACAAGTCTGGAGAACCTGGTCTCTTGCACATATGAGTTGATGTTTGGTCGGAGCAGTAATGTAGCCAGTCATCTAGATATGGAAACACTCAGAACCTTGCAGTCTGAGGCGAGCTATTACTACTGCTATGCATTTGGTAAACACCCTGGGGGCTGTGGTGAGTCTAAAGGGCAGGACTCTGAATTGATAATGACTGACTTCTAGCCGGAAGTGTAAGTACCTACTGGACCGTCTGTTAATCTTTATGTGATAGTACACATCCTGAAGGTCTACAGAGCACATCTAGTCATTCTTACCCAGACGTGGGAGAATTGACTGAACCGTGACCATCCAAAACTTGGTTCTTCAAACTGCTTTATTTAGTTTGGAGAGATCCAGGATTGGTCTCCAGTCATCTGTTTTCTCTGGCACCAAAAAGAACCTTGAGTAAGTTTTGGATTCTCTCTGGTCTGGTGGGACTCTTGGATGACTCTTTTTCTAGCAGATTATATATTTGAATTGCTGCTTGTTCCCTCTGACTTGGTGGAACAGCAGGGATTTTCCTTGGGATTGGGGGAGAAAAGAAAAAGGGTATATATATCCTCTGGAACTGATCCTCTGCACCTAAGTATCTTTTGTTATATTTAGCCAGGCTCTCTGGTGCAGGGATAAATGTCCACTGATTGTCTCCAGAGATGGACAATTGGGCCTCCTTTCAGGAGCGCTGGTAGGGTTGTCAAAGAAAGATTCTCTGGAACCCTGGTTCTGCGGGCCTACACTGCCACTGGGGTGTCTTCATCCACTCCAGTTCCCTCCTCTGTCTCTAGGGGAACCTCCACCACGTGTGTCTTGAATAGGACCCGGAGACTTCTTGAACCACATTTTTCAACTACCTTGCTGATTCCTGGAAAAGGTTCTTTCAGGAGTTGAATAATGCACGCCTACAGAAGGCAGGGTCTTTCCATCCTTTTCACACCTGGACAGAAGGTCTTTTACCTTGGGGCCAAATAAAGACATTCCGTCAAAGGGACCAGTGACAAAGGAAAACTTGAAAGGTTCCGCAAATTCACAGAGGTGCACCTAGGCATGTCTCCTTATGGAAATGCTTGAACCCACTACCCTTGAGGTTTCTTCCGCTAAATGTGAAATCAACCTCAAGGATGAACTGAATACTAACTGTAGGATCAGGTGAGAAGTAACAGATGCCTGAACTTCAGCAGAAACAGCACCCGGATGGGTATTTGATAACTCCTTGATCAAATCCCTCTGAAGCCTAGTAGAGTGTGCCAATAATTCAGAGACCTCAAAGCAAAGGTCGGTGAAGCATAGACATGGTTCCCAAATCTCTCCATCTCCTGTGTCTGGCTGTTGAGGGGATAGACAGTAGAATTTCCCTGTGTAAGTTCCTTCTTGATGCCATGGCCATTGTGGCGACCATCAACAGGAGCTCCCTTCCCCCAAAACTGTCTGTCCGCTGGTGGTGCCATTATCCTATCTGGTGTGTAAGGAATGATTTCTGTGGTGTCAGGGTCCTTTCACGCCCGCCGTGAGATCAAATCAATGAAGTCATCTGTGGGTGAAGCCACCCAGATGTAGATGGTCCAGTATTAAAAGCCTCCCGGAGAACAGATTCCTCAGATGTAGGGTTGCTTAATGTCCAACCACCTCTCTGCTTAAGGATTTCTAGGATGTCTCCAAAGGAGACATCCTCAGGAGGTGATCACGGGGACCCTTCGCCTTCATCGAACTCTGTCTCTTCAATAATGGACTCCTCCAGGGCATCTAAGTGTTTCCACTTACACGTCGTCTTCTTAGGGACCTCCTCAGTGGGGTGCTCTGGGGTGTAATCATATGAGGAGATTACAATTCCCTGAACAGGAGCCTGGGGTTTTGCTACTGACTGTCCTTGCGGAAGGAGATGATGAAGGTCTGAGCGCTGATACATCATGGCAGGGGTCTTAGGATCCGAGGGGGAAGGATCTGACAGAATTGTCAAGGCAAAAAAATACCATCTTCACAACCTTGAAAGCAGAGCAGCTCAGAAACAATGAGACCACTGGATCCAAGATGACAAGCTTCTGAATCGTAAGCTTCCCCTGCTCTGATGGCAAAACCTCCAAGGTGGAAGCCGAAGTTGAGCTATCCAGTGCTGAAGCTCAAAGGTGCATAGATGGCTTAAAAAACTTTAGAGTTGAATGCCATACCTCAGATCTGACAGGTAGACTATGGCTCCAGGAGCTCTCCAGATCTGATGGAATTGGAACCCTCAGAGTAGATCTCGGATCCAAGGATGAAGTTATCCTCAGATCAGTGCCAGACAGATCAGTATAACTCGGATCAGGACAACTTGGATCCAAAAACTCTGAAGCTACAGGAGTCACAGGAGGAATCTGCACCAGGGGAGTAGCAGATATATAGATTTTATTTTATTTTATTTTTGTTAACTGGGAGGGTCCGACTGGACACAGGTCCATTTTCAGCGGAGGCCCGGGGAAAAAAGCTCCATGTTACAATAATAAATTAATACAATACAAAGCAATTAATGAAATTTAAAGTAGGACAGAGGAACATTACATGGCATGTGATAACTATAGTAGAATGTACAATTAGTATAGGCGAGGAGTGATTAACCCCTCCCCTACAAATTTTTTTTTTTTACTTCACATTCACAAAAACATTAATACATTTTTTTTATCCCTTCACATTCATAAAAACATTAATAAATTTACAGTCACAATACATTTATGCTTTAGTATAACTGAGAAGTAAATAAATGCCCATAGTGGCATAACTAAAATATACGTATAGGTAGGATGAGAGTAAGAGGAGCTCTGTTAGGTATTATATTATTCTTAGATACAGATAGAGCATTTATCAGCTAAGGAATATAGTACAGAACAGTACCAGTGTTTTTTTTTTTTTTTTCCTGCTGTTAGATTGGTGATATGTTTGGATGAATATGCAAGGATCTAGACTAGATCTCCTGAACCAGAGGGGCAGGAAATAAAGGAAAGTACAGTTTTGTACCTACCATAAATGTAGATGTTCGAGTATACACCCTGCTACAGTCATCACACTTGGGTTATCCTGTCGTCAGGCGGTCCCGCAGTCGGCCGGAATTCCAAAGTCTTGGTCCGGCGTCGGTTTCTGTCACTTCTTCCCTGACGTCAGTGCGCCAGGGGTATATATATTGCATCCGACGCCATTTTCTTCAGTTTTTTCTTGCCCCAGATGTCAGGTGCCCCCAAAGAGGTGGTCAGTAATTAGTACAAAATTAAGTAATATTTGCACAAATAAGCAAATACATCAGGAAGGTATTGTAGAGATGTAGCCAGTTAGATCAGAGGGGATGGAAGGAGGGTAACCTGGACTGCAGCAGGGTGTACACTCGAACATCTACATTTATGGTAGGTACAAAACTGTACTATGTTCATCGTGTTACCCTGCTGCAGTCATCACAATTGGGTAGAATCCCAAAGCTAAGGATGGCTGGAGGAGTTATAGAGGTTTGGAGGAGGCTAGAAGGCCCTGCAGAACTGCAGTGGCGAAGCCAGCCCTAGTCTTAGAATAGAGTGGTAAGTGATAGTGTTTGGTAAAGGTGTGTACTGAACTCCAAGTTGCAGCTTCCAAAATCTCCTTGGTTGGAACCCCCCTGAGGAAGGCTGTAGATGTAGCTGTTGCCCTGGTAGAGTGGGGCCTAATGGTAGCAGGAACTGGTCTTTCATGATGGGTATAGCAAAAACGAATACAATGTCCTATCCATTTGGAAATGGTTTGTTTTGATATAGCCTTCCCTTGTGAAGCTGTAGCATAGGATACAAAGAGCTGATCAGATTTTCTGAAAGCCTTAGTTTTATCCAAGTAGTAACGAAGTTGCCTGTGAATGTCCAAGGAATGCAGGAGTCTTTCTCCTTTGTTCTGTGGATTTGGGAAGAAGGTGGGTAAGTGGATGGTTTGATTTAAAGCCACACTGGAAACCACATTAGGCATGAAGGAAGGATTAGTACGTAGAGAAACTCTGTCTTGATGGAAAATGAGGAAAGGTTCCACTGCCATTAGTGCCTGCAGCTCTGAGACTCTTCTAGCTGAAGTTATTGCTAGCAGCAGGGCAGTCTTCCATGATAGGAACTGTAGATCTGCAGAGAAAGCTGGTTCAAAGGGAGGTAGCGTAAGTTTTTCCAGAACAAAATTGAGGCCCCATGTTGGTGTAGGTGCTCTCCTGGGGGGCCTAATGTTTTTTGCCCCTCTGAGGAACTGCCTTAGAAGTGGATGCGAAAATAAGGGTGGATCCGTATTGTAGTGGGCTGAAATAGCTGATGCATGGATTTTAATGGAAGAAAAAGAAAGTCCTTTGTGTAACATCTCAGTTAAATACTGTAGAATCTGAGGCATGTGAGGCTGAAGTGTGTTTTGGCCTTTAGCTTGGTTCCAGGCACAAAACCTTTTCCATTTGTCCGAATAGGCCTTCCTGGTGCTGGGCCTCCTAGCTTCCAACTGCTTGGGAAAGAGGAGCTGGCAGGATGCTTAGGTGATTTGCCATGCAGCCAGGTTTAAAGTTTTGAGCTGGCTGTGAAGAATCTGATCGTTTTGCTGTGTGAGCAAATGGGCAATTTGTGGTAAAATCCAAGGTGGGCCCTCGGCCATATTCCTCAATAGTGGTTACCAGTGCTGGGGTAGCCAGTCTGGGGCTATGAGAATCAGTCGTGGTCTCTTCTTTCTGACTTTCAGAAGCACCTTTGTGAGGAGAGGCAATGGAGGGAAGGCATATACTGTCAGGTTTTTCCAATTGAATGAGAATGCGTCAACTTTCCAAGCTTGATGGTGAAGTGTCCTTGTACAAAATTTTCTTAGTTGATAGTTTTGAGGACTGGCAAACAGGTCTATGTCTGGAAGGCCCCATTTTTGAGTTATCATTGCAAATACTTGTGGATCCAGTTTCCACTCGTGGGGATCCATGATGTTTCTGCTGAGGTCGTCTGCCAATGTGTTCTTTTTTCCTGGCAGGAATTGAGCTTGTAACTGAACTTGGTAAGCCAGAGCTATGTTCCACAAGGTCATTGCTTGCCTGCATAGAGGGTAGGAGTGTGTACCCCCCTGTTTGTTTATGTACCACATTACTATGGTGTTATCCGTCCTTACTGTAAGTTGTCCTGGATGTAATAGATTCTTGAAGGCTGTCAGAGCTTTCTGTACAGCTAGCATCTCTTCCTGATTGATGTGCAGAATCCTTTGATCTGCAGTCCATACGCCTTGAACGCACTGTCCTGCCATGTGTGCCCCCCAGGCGTAGTCTGATGCATCTGTTGTCATAGTTTGCCTGGCTGGGGGCAAGGTGAAAGGCTGACCCTTGTTGAGGTGACATGCCTGTGACCACCATAGAAACTCCTGTTGTAGGCAGGGAATGAGAGATATCATTGTGTCCAAGCTGTGGTTGTGTTGAGACCATACGCTTTTTAGGTACCACTGTAATTTCCTCATATGCAGCTTTGCAAATGGTATTAGTAGTATGCAAGATGCCATGAAGCCCAAGGCCTGCAGAATTTTTCTTACAGGTAGTTGGGTCTTTGTTGCCATTGTTTTGAAATATTGAGTCAGTTGTAGTTGTTTGTCTGGCGTCAGATAAGCCTTCTGGGTCGTTGTATTCAAGCTGGCACCCAGGAATGTCATATTTTGTGAGGGTACTAGTTTTGATTTCTTTTCATTTACTGTGTACCCCAGGCAACTTAGAAGATGTTTTACAAAAGCCAGATGTTGTAAGAGGACGTCCTTGCTTTCTGCTTGGATGAGGCAGTTGTCCAAGTATGGGTATATTTGAATTCCTCTTTGTCTGCAGTATGCAATTACTGGTGCCAGGCATTTTGTGAAGACCCTGGGTGCAGTAGATAAGCCAAAGGGCGGTGCAGGGAATTGGTAATGGGTTGAACCTGCAATGAAACGGCGGTATCTTCTGCAACTTTGTCTTATAGGGACATGCAGGTATGCCTCCTTGAGTTCCAACGTTACTAGCCATGCTTTCTTGCCCAACATGGGAAGAAGCTGCTGTAGTGTTAGCATCTTGAATTTGGGTACTTGTATGAAGGTGTTTAGAATTGAAAGGTCCAGAATTGGTCTCCAGGCACTGTCCTTTCTGGGAACTAGAAAGAGTCGGGAGTAAAATCCTTGGCCTTGCTCTCGAGTAGGTACCAGTTGAATGGCTCTCATGTCCATGAGAGCTGTAATTTGTTTTTGTGCCTCTGCCCATTGATTTTGTGGCAGGTTTGGCATTCCTCTTTTCATTGGCAAGGTGTGAAAATGAAATCGGTATCCTCTTGAAATTATGTCTAGGACCCATTTGTCCTTTGTGACAATGTGCCAGTTGTCTGAAAAAAGTGCGAGTTTTCCTCCCAAGGGGGCTGCCAAGAGAGTGTTGCTTGGCCAGATGAGGTGCAAGTCATTGAGTTTGCCTTCTGGTAGTTTGGGACCTGTCTTCTCCTCCCTTCTGTGTTGCAGTGCCCCATTGGTGAGGTTTGTACTGGGCTTGTGGTTGTCCTCTGCCTCTTGGACATCTGTATTTACCCCTCTGTGGTCTGTCAGTAGCTGGAAAGGACCATTTTTTGTTGGCCAATTTCTGCTGAAGTGAGGGGGCTGTACCTGTAGGAAATCTTTGACTGTCTGCATAGATTTTGCCTTATCCTCCATTTTCTTTAAGACTTCTTCTGCTTTAACTCCAAAAAGAACATCCTGCTGTAAGGGAGCATCTAGAAGCTTTGCTTTAACATGATCAGGCAGAGTTTGTTCCTTTAACCAAGCATGCCTATGTATAACAGACCCAGTGACAGCTGCTCTGCAGGAAGCCTCCAAAGAATCAAACCCACATTGTAAAGTATGTTTGCCCACCTGTTCAGTTGCATGCAACAGATCCTGCATTTCTTTCAATTCAGACTGTTGAGGGAGTGTGCTCATTTTTTGTTTTAACTGAGACATTAGAAATTGCTGATATTTTAGCATGTGGAATTGGCAATTTAGTGCCCTCATAGCTAGAGTGGCTGAAGTGTAAACCTTTTTCCCCACCTGTCTAGTGCTCTGGAGTCCCTTTCAGAGGGTACAGGATTTTTTGCCATAGAAGCCTTAGCCCCTTTGGGACCCTGGGAGATAGTCTCTGGATCAGCAACAGGGCTTTTATAAAGAAATTTTTGGGAAGCAGGCACTCTATAGTATCTGTCAGGTTTGGCCAGAGCAGGGGGCAGAGAATCTGGGTTCAAACTGGATTCTAAGTAAACATCATCCACAATGTCTAAAACTGGGGGGATGGCAAGTGGTCTGTACTGGGGGAGTAAAAGAAACTCTCTGAGCCTTTTCTTTGAGTCAGAGTAGTCCTGACCTTCCCAGTGAAAATGTTCCCTCATAGTGTGTAAAGTTTCCCCAAAGGAGTAGTCTTCAGGAGGAGAAGCTGAGGGAATAGAATCCTCAGCATCAGAATCTTCATAAGGGGAGAAGGAGTAATCTTGGTCCTCAGAGGAGCCTGAGGAAATAGGCACTTGTTCATAGGAGGCATATTCTTCCTCTTGTCTAGGCCTTTTGTCGGGTGGGGGTTGAGAACCCCTGATTAAAGAGATCAAATCCTCAGCTATTTTGAGCATCTGTTTCTTTGGCATGGGGCCTTGAACTGGAGACTGAAGTGCAGTCTTTTTAGGTTTAATAGGAGTCTTAGTCTTAGGATACATTTTTATGGTGAGCGTCGTCGGTCTGAAGACTCCTTCAGAAACCAAAGGTGTTTCTGCAGCACCGATATCTTTTTCAGTAGTGTCGTCGGAAGGGGCTAAACAAAATGGCTGCGTCGGCCTAGTACATTCCGCCACAAGTTCCGAAGTGGTCTCTGGTTCCACATTTGCGGTAGTCAGGGGTTGCGTCGGAGCCTCACTGAAGACCGGTGAACCGGAGACCGGACCAGCCGAGGCCTCGGAGTCTGGCTTGAGTCTAGGCTGCCTGTCCTTATCCTTGCATTTTTTGTGCACGCCGGTAGTCGGTTGCTCCGACAGCATAGTGTAGTTAAATTTTCTACTGAAGTAGTGTTGTGCGAAATCAAAGCGTCTTTTTATAGTATGCTTACTAAAACCTAGCACAAAAATGACAACCAGTGACATCGTGGTCTGGGCCTAGGCAAGGTATGCAGTAAGAATGAAAATCCTTATGAGGTATTTGCTTCCCACAAGAAATACAATTGTTAACTTTTTCTGACATCGGTCTGAGGCAAGAAAAGTTTCCCCAACGGGGTACTTAGCTTTATTGAAGACTTAGGATCTGAAATTCGACTTCGAAAATCTCAGGAGTCGGCCGACCGGCACTTGCGAACTGCTTCTGCTTCGGGCACCGCGCGGCAAGAAAGACTGAAGAAAATGGTGTCGGATGCAATATATATACCCCTGGCGCACTGACGTCAGGGAAGAAGAGACAGCAACTGACGCCGGACCAAGACCTTGGAATTCCGGCCGACTGCGGGACCGCCTGACGACAGGATAACCCAAGTGTGATGACTGCAGCAGGGTAACACGATGAACATCACCAATTTGGCTCTGCACCAAGATAATCTTCTTTATCAGTTTGTCCACATCTTTTTCTGTGAGGCTTCTGGAAGAGTGACTGGAGTAAATGGATGGTGACCTGGGTCTTTCCAAGAAAGGGGAATGCACCCGGTCAGGAAGCAGATCCAGAGATGGAGAGTACTTGTCCTGGGAGGTAATTTGGCAGATTGCCTCAGATCAGACAAAGTTGGCTCAGAGAGGTTTGACTCCATCAGATCCAACTTATGTGGCACTGGATGCGATAATGTTTCTTTGACAGTGTTATGAATTTTACCCTTTTTAGGGTCTGGGGTTGAGACTGGATCCTTTTGAGACCTCTTTCTCGAGGAGTCCGAAGCGGCGGAGGAGGAAAATGGCTTCAGAGAAGAGGATTTCTTTTTTTTTTTGAATTTTGAACTTTTTGACTTAGTACCGGAAGATCTCTCTGATACAGCCACTCCAAAAGATGAAGGAAGAAGACCTCTTAGAATCCGTTTATTTTTCCACTCTACTAATGCACAAGGGTTAAGACTGTGACATATAGAACAATCTTCTTGCAAATGGAGAGGACCTAAACAATAGACACATAATGTGTGGGCATCACATAGTGGCAGGTTGTGCCCACACTTCATACATTTTTTAAATCCTGCCAGTTTATCTGTCATTAACAAAACAATGCAATAGAACAGAAAAGAAGATGATTTATTTTCTTTTTAAAAAGGGGAAAGAGGAACAGGGGAGATGGAAATACCAACAATGGTAAAAATAGGAACTACGACAGTATCGTAGGGGGAAGAAAGATACTACCGATAGTATCTGACAGGTACAGAAAATGTAGTAAGAATAGTAGGAAAAATGAGAAATTGTAATTAAAACCACAAGAAATTTATAGACAAAGGTAAGGGAAAATATATAAAGGTTTTCTTAAACAAGATTTGAAAGAAAATATGAAACTTATCTGGTGTACACTCGAGAGTGATGGAAGGCCACATCTTCTGCTTGAAGCGGCAAACAAGATCTGAGGTAATTGGGGTTGATGCATTATAGGTAAAGGAGTAGCTCAAGTTTTTGGCTGCCACGAGCTTTAGCAACAGCCGAGTCGGATCCAAAGGATCAGATCCGAACCCATCAGTTGAGGACGGAATGAAAATTGACATCAGATTGTTTGTTAATGTGAATTTGCTAATACAGTTTGATTACTTTTGTATAAAGATAAATCTGCCTATATCACAAGTGATAATTCAATAAAGGTGTTTTAAAAATATTTTCTATATACATTTCTGTTTTGGGGCTTTCCTCTGTGGATTGTGGTACAGATAGGCAGTTTTGTTTACTTCTGGGGTTGAGATTTCTTCCATTTGTTTGCCATTTTCATTTTTTTTTTTAAATCTTTGTATTTTTTCCAACCTCTATCTTGTTAGTTGGATTGGTTTTAAGACTAAAGGCAGTTCTGGGAATCATTCTGTGTGACTTTCTTTGGAAACTAGGAAAGTATTTATTATAAACATAATACATTCATTATATATTTGCAGCCATGTTCATAGACATCTTCATAGCCACTGAAACCAGGTAGAAACAATACACTACCAATAAACAAATACTTCCAAGCAGGCTATAATATCTTCAGACAAGACAAACTAAACTCCCTGTCACTAGATACATCCTCTATTAAGTGGTTCCAGTCCTACCTGGATAAAAGACAACAGGCCGTACTATGGCACAAGTCTCTATCTATTTATCTCCCTGTCAACCTCGGAGACCCCCAGGGTTCCATCCTTGGACCTCTACTTTTTTCCATATTCATCAATGATCTTCACCTTGCCATCCCCCAAGCTACATGCATACAATATGCAGATGACTCTACACTGATTTGCTCAGCCCCCTCCTCTTCTGAACTACTCTATCTGACCCACAAAGTATCAAATACAGTTGAGCAATGGTTCACACATAGATGCCTTCTCCTAAACCCCAAAAAGACTAAACTCCTCCTCTTCTCTCCTACCAAGAAATCCCCTCCGCTGGATTTCTCAATAAACTCTATCAATAATACCATTATATCTGCAGACCCATCCACAAAACTATTAGGAGTCACCACTGACAATAATCTGAACTTTGACATCCATATTAACAATACTATAAAAACAGTCAATAAAAAGCTAGGCTCTCTCTATAGGATAAAATCCTTTCTCCTACCTTCAGCTTGAACCACAATAGCACACACTCATCTAATCTCTTCTCTACTTTATGCGTCACCCATTTTTACTAACCTTTCAAAAAATAATCTCAACAAATTGGAAATGTCCTACAATAATATAGCTAGATTTGCAACTGGTAATCCTTTTAGAACCCATCACTGCCTTAATTTAAAACAGCTAGGTTGGCTTGAACTTCAAAATCTAATTACATTCCATCAGCTAACTATAGCCCATAACACTCTTTACAAACCTTCAAAAACACCTATTCTCTCGACACTAATCACCCCCTATAAAAACCTAGAATCCTTAAGGTCTTCTCAGAAACTTCTAGTACATACCACTAAAACATACAACAAAGCTGGCGACTCCCTTTTCTCTAATATAGTTGGGAAAGCCTGGAACCTCTTTCCAAATGAACTCTCCATACTTTCCTCATTATCTTCTTTCAAAAACAAATTGAAAGTATTCCTGAAAACAGACTGGTTATGTAAATGCACTAAACCTGACTAGTCAAAGTGTCTCTATATACTCTACTCTGTCTAACCCATCTACTCATTAAGCCACTCTATTTTCCTTTTTAAACTATGTTGCATATGTCTCTTGACTACTCTGATTGTATTTACATCCCTTTATTTATTCTTGTATCATGCACTGTACATTTTACTGTGATAACCTGTTTATGCATACTGTTAATACTTCATATTTGCTCATGTATCCTTATACTTTATTGTATTAATTTTATTGTCCTAACTTGGAGCTTAACTCCTCGGGCCTCTACCGAAAATGGACATGTATCCAGTTAGACTAGCCCGGTTAACAAATGTAAAATAAAATAAATAAATAAAATAAAGACAGAAAAAAAAAGCAGGACGTATATAGCCATTGTCTATAAAAACTCATAAGAAATGTCACTTTATAATCCACAAAACATATGAACTTCAGCTATTTACATACCACCATGTAGTAATACCTCAACAGCTGAAAATATTTTTATGTTGGCTGTCTAATAACACCAGACAACAAACCATCTTAATAGGTGACCTCAACATACATTAGATATAGTGTAGCTTGGAAACAGCTACTTCACTTATAAAGCTTTATGGTTTCACTCAAATTATTATTGAACCAACTAAATAACCAAACCTAGTGTTAGGCAGTCCACTGTGGACTGGATGCTTACCAACAAATTAAACACTATAGCAGCTTGGGCTGCTTATACCATTAGCGACCAATTTGCCAACCTTTTCCCTTAAACAACATAACAATATAAAATGACAAGGTAATATTCAAATACGTATGTAACCTTTTCTCTTTTAATAAAAACAACTTCATTGTTTGCCTAACACAATGTAATTGGAGCCCATGAAAATGAATGTCCTGGAAACTGACAGTATCATACTTTTCTAACATAGTATGAAAATACTAAACTATCTTGCTCCAGTCAGAAATAAAATAATAAAATCAAACTCTGCTCCCTGGTTAACAAAGGGATCTGCCTCCTCTTCAAAACTGTAGAGCAAAGGGGAAGGAATTTGGGAACAGTGGGCCATATATTCTTGTCCTAAGTCCAGGTCTTCTTCATCTGTGGAATCCAATTCATTGTGCCTCTTGAGTGGAGTGGAAGACCACTGAGCAGCAGGCACTGAGGCCTCTTGAGGAGGCTTCTAGGCCATCAAAGCATTAATAAACTCTGAGTGAAATCCTACCACTCACATTGGGGATCCTTAACAATGGAAAAAAATGCTTTTTTTTTTTTTTTGCTTCTTTTGTTGTGGGACATCCGCACGAAACACCCTCAGAGGGTCAGACCTCTGGCAAAATTCAATAATGGTTGTAGGAATCTCTTCCCTAAGAGCTACGGAATCTCCCTTGATCCTTCAGATATAATCACCTGAGGTTCCCCATCAATGTAAGGTACAGACACTTGAAAAGCCTCCAAGGACATGCGAGAAGCCAGGTCCATGCCAGCCAATGATGGGGTTAAGGCAGAGGAATCCAAAGCAACCACTGGATGGTCATTTGGGCTTTCATCAGCCTAGAGAGAGAGAGACGCCTAGGGGAGGCTGGACAGCAGCCAGATCAGACCTAATTTTTTTTAGACTTCTTGCCAAATGACTGTTCCTTGGGATGGGAGGATTCTGCCACAGCACCTTGAGCCAACAACATCAAAGGTTAGTTCTCCAGGTATATGGCCAAGGAGGAGAGATGACTACATAGGGTTTTAGGCACCAATGCTTGGCAAATAGAGCACTGCATTTGTTTGTGGGAAGCGCACAAACAGAAGAGACACTGATCGTGATGGCCTTTATGGGAATCTTCCTCCCACACTGAGATTTTCCCTTTCTGGATGACATGAACACAATAACCACAATAAAAAAGAGAAAGCGAAGAAACCCGAAGAGGGCACTTACCCGAAAACACAGCTTGGTAACCAGCACAGTAGAACAACGTTCAGACCAATGTTCAGCCAAAGCATTCAGACTGGCAGCTAAGGAATTCTAAGTGTTTGCGTCCGTACATCATTTTTATGACCTACTCCTTGCATGGGGAGCACATGTGTGACATACGACACTTATAAGTCCTAAAGGCTTTTGTATACTGACCAGATGTTGGGCTATCCTTGTCAAGAGATCCCTTAGGTAAACAATACTGTTACAGTGACATGGAAGGACATCATCCATTCTCACAGGATTCAGTCAGTACTCTGTCAGGACACCACCATCTCTCATTAAGCCAGGATAACATCCTCTCACAGGATTCAAATAGCAGTTAAGTTATCACCAACATTCATAGGCCTCTCTCTGCCACATGTAAAATAAGCACCCCCAAGTCTAATATCTTTACACCTTACTTGCATCTCTTTGAAATCAAGCAAGTCAGTTCCCTTCATCAAGGCTCTGTCAGAATGCACACCTCTGATTAGTTTAATAAGAAAAAAATGTAAGGGTTCCCTTAAATGTCTAGATGTCAATAAGTAAAATCAGCAAGGAGGGAATCAGAGTGTATTTAAAGATAGTATATTTAGCGTTTTTTTTTGTGTTTAATTACTTAATATTTTCTACTGGAATTGCATCTCTTTTGTATAGTACGTTGTGATAAAAAAGAAGAGTATAATAAAGTTGAGTTGTGTTAGCCTTCTTGTTAAGGGAGGTGGCAGTGAACCAGTCTGGTAATATCTACCAGCAGTACAAAAAAAAAAAAAAAAAAAAAAGAGCAATTTTCAAAATTGAAAGAGAGCCAAAAATCCTGGTCTCTCAGGTCTGCAGGTCTGTCAAATGAAACACATACCTAACTATTGCAGACTTGTTGCTGTCTTTCGGCTTTTCCTGGTTAGGGGTCGCCACAGCAGAACTCTGGTCCGCTAATGATTGGCAGTAGATTTTCATGAATGCCAAGGTGCCAGCTCGACGTCCACCCTTCAACAAAGGCATGCCCATTTACGCACGTCTTTCGAATGCCCACCCAACCGCGGGGAGGACATGCAGACTCCACACAGAAGGCACTCCCCGCACTCCAGCCGAGAATTGAACGGGAAAACCTCTTGCTGTGAGTCAACAATGCTACCGCTGCACCACCGCAGAAGTATACAATAACACAATATTCCCTGTAAAATGCTCTTTTGGACAGGAATGCTTTAACCTCCCTGCAACCCCCATCACAGGGGCTGCACTCCCCACACCACTGCCATATATATATATATATATATATATATATATATATATATATATATATATATATATACACACACATACACACACACACACACACACACACACACACACATACACACACACACACACACACACACACGCGCACACTCCATTCAGACCACTGCACCCAGGAGTGGGGAAAAGACTCAGGTACCACAACCTCAGACCTAGTAGTCTTTCCCCCACATCTGCACAATTATGATCCTCAGAATTTCAATGGGTATTTGCAATCACACACACACTCTGGTATGACACCAGAATATAATGCCACTATAGTTGTATGCACAGCAGACGGTGGGTATGTTTTCCACCAAAACAGCTTCAAGAGCCTGACAACCACATTCTGCTTAATAACTGGTCAGTCAGCTTACTCTATCTGTGTAACAGACATTCTAAATCACCATGAAGGCTGCTGTAACAAGCTGTAGGAAAGTCACAGATGGCACAAGCATGGCAGCTGAAAAATATATGTAATGGGGTGGTGGTCAGAGATGCTATGTGCACACACATATGTACAAAAATAAAAATCTACTCTGTGGTGTACAAACACAAATTTGCTGATGAATCAATTGCATATACTGCATCCATCTTCAATAACTGCTCTATCTTGGAGTCATATCCCTCCCTCCATCTGGGGGAAAAACTTTTATTCTGCCACTGCATAAAGGTAGCAGATTAACAGATCTTCACATCAATGGATGGGAAAGCAAAAACTTACTCCTGGTTTGGCACCCATGTTCATAATGGACAGGGGCAGTCTGTGAACACTTGATGTGTACAAGCCTATAAGGTAACCACAAAAGTCTTTGGGGTATTGACAAGTCAGCAATATTTTGGTAAATTAGGGACAAGCTTGGCTAGTCTTAGAAATGCCTCTTGGGCTGATAGCCTAGTAACCACTTATGAACCTATGAACAGTTTTATTTACTTTTGTTGCATCTGACTTCAGTTTCAGTGTCTCTTGGGCTGTCTACCTTTTGCTGACTTGGTGCTCCTCCTCTGTTTCCTTGCTAAGGTAGTGAGCACACATGAATGTACCACTATCCTGATGTTAGAAAGGCTTTTCTTTTTTGGCCATCCTTTAACTCCTGTGTCACATGTGAAATGTAATGATATCAGTTCATGCTTATATGCTAAAACAGATACACACACATATGCGAAAACACAATAAAATATTTTCTTCAGACAATTACCCAACACCTCCTAATTTCTTCTGCTGATCTGACCTTCAGTTCTCAGACTCCACTGATTCCAGGCAGGAATCCTGCACTCACCCCCAGGATGAGCAAGCCAGCATTATGCTCCTGATGTACAGCAGCCTATCTTACCAATCCTCTTTTAATAATTTCTCTTGTAAAACTTGCTACCGGCTATAAAGAAAATGACAGTCATAATACAGTGAATGGAATAAAAAAACTCTTCATTTTTATGGAAAAAGACCAAAAAGGTCTGTGAAATGAATGAGTCAGTATAGAGTCATGGTTTGTTTTTAAAATGAATTGAATCATTTTATCAACACAGATCCAAAAGTAGTTTTGCTTACCTCTTTCCCGGCACCTGAACAAATGACATGTCAGCACCACTTTCTTCTCACTTTACAATGTAAATTCTGAAAGATGCAGTAGTGGTGTTGAAGGACAGATTACTTGCTAACTGTACAGGTGCACTGAAGTAAAAGGGGTTAAAATCACTCTGTTCAACGTCATACGCACACCAGAGTCATGGTACAATCTGAAACTCTGACTTCCTAAATGACAATTCTGTGAGCTGCCAAACGCAGCATCTTGCCAGCCTTACTTCTGCATGGGATATACAGTTCAGACCTTTTTGCCATCTATGCCAGCGTCATATATCTTCTTTCTTCAACTAGTCTAAGAATTAATTACCTCTGCAATCTCTGTGACAGGGCAGCTTAGTCTACGTCCAAACCTACCTTTGGAATGGAGCAGTAACTACAGGACTAAGCAGAAGCTGAAGGATACAGTTGCCACAACTTGCTTATGGAATACCTACTGCCCTTGAATCTTCACTCAGCTCAGCTAGAAGGCATGATGTTAAGGAAGTACTGCCTTGAATTCTAGTCCTTGTATCTGTGCTTCCTTTGCAAAATCCATGTGGCTCTGTGACAAAAAGTAATGTAAGTCTTACCTACTTTGTCCCATGCATGGGTCCCCCTCAAATCATCTATGGTATGATCCCAGTTATTCTCACTGGGGTAATATATAATTATATACCATGGGATGGTAAGACCAGTCTATAACCCACTGGGATACGTTATTTCGAGCACAAAAAGGGAAATTGGCTAGGCTTAAAATGGCAGCTGTGCTAGTACTTACCTATGAGGTTTTGCAAGCAAGCAAATGTACACAATATGCTACCAGCTCTTCAAGCAAGGGCATGTCAAAAGCAGTTTCTAGTAGAAAATACCAGTTCAATCTAGAATGGAAAACTCCTAAACCCATTCACTCATGAAGAAAAGTGCTGCCTCTTGGAAAAATCAATTCATTGCAGTTAATTAAACAACTCAAAGAAAGTAATTTATACTTGTTTATTTCTTGGCACCTGTGCTATCCATTGGCAGACAGCACAATACAGTTTAAAATATCACATACAAAAGTACAAAACAGGTCCCAATGTGCACTCACTCCATAAAACCATTATTTTCATTTTAATCATGATATTGTGGAATATAGCTAGTTAGTTTTGTTGGTTTCAAGCCTATCAAGCATTACCATCCATCCAACAATGCCTTCTGCCTGACATGGCAAGCAGCAAGAGACAACAGGAAGACACATCAGCTGGCAGTAAACAATTATCAAGTGAGCAACTGAATAGCTAAAGCCTCACTTCCAAAGATAATAGCTGAATTAAACAGCACAATGTAGTTTTCACTTCCTAGACAAATAGAAAGTTCAGAAATTCCAAAGTTCATCTGGCACCTTGACAGCTTGAGAGCAGAGCTGTGGGATATTTCACATGCACTTTGTCATCAACAAGAACTTGCTGACTGACGGAATATGGTCTGACTGCACTACATTTTCTGCCTATCCGAACTCAAGGCATTAATGCAGCAGAATGTCCATCCCCCAAATCATATTCTGTACAAGCACCTGTACCGCACTGCTTGCTGTACTAATATTTAAATCATCGGACCTTCCTTCATTTCCACAGGTGCAGAATTCACAAAATACAAAAATTCCATAAACTAAGCCATTCAATTATTCAGGCCCTAAAAATTCCACTTATTCAGAATGTTTCTGTACAATGTACTACAAAGGTGCACAGTCAACACGTTATATGTTATTAGCAAATATGTGTAATTCATGAGGCTGGACAAAAAGATAAATCAATCTCACCCTTAAGCCATTCTGAAACTGAAGTCAGTGTTAAGTGTGGAATTAGTCATATTTGGTGCCGAGTTGCCAGCCCGATGCCCAACCTTCAAAGAAGGCACACCCATTCATGCACGCACCTACCTGCATGTCTTTAGTGAAGTTTAGGCGTCGGGCTAGCAACTCGGCACCGTAAAAATCCACTCCCAATCATTTGCAGACAGGAGTTCCACTGTGACAACCCCTAACCGGGAAAAGCCAAAAGACATTGGTACAAACAAGAAAGAAGAGAAATCCTGCAGCATGTGCAGGTTGCACCCAATCACAAAGACACTGACAAAACAAAATTTTTGTAAACCTCTATTTATCAAGGTATCATGATAAACTGGCAAATTTCTCCTGATTGGATATCACACAGATCTTTAATAATGTACTCCAACCATGTCTTACCTTTGTTTACCCTTTTTGGTATAGAACAAGTACAACTACTATTTGAAACACTAGTGATAGTAAAAGTCTGATGTGCACTTGCCTTATGAATAGATATCAAATAAAGTGTAAACAAAAGAGAAAACGTTTCAGAGCAGATGATTGTGGGACCCCACCAGCAAAAGACCTGGACTGGTGTATCCAAGCCTTGGGAATGTGGTATAAAGCATGGCGTGTTTGACATATCCTTTACAAATGTTTTCTGTGTGAAACTAAGGGGCATCTTTACAAAAGTATTTGAAATCTCCTTAAATCAGGGTGTCATGGGAGCTATGACAATATCCTGAAAAAAATGTTATGAGTACTGACTGCTGAATGCATAGTGAGACACAGATGTTTAATTCACTGCATTTAGGGCAACAAGACGTCTTCCACTAGTCAAGGTCTCTCTCTGGCTGGGTCAAGAGAGGTGGTGGTGTGAATGGAAAAGTACAGATGTGTTCTTGCCTTACACTACCACAAAACCTCAGCCAAATACTAGGTTATCAAGAGTCCCCTCCTATAAGACATCTCAACATGCCAATACCAGCCCCTGAAAAGGGGATACACATTAATGAAAGACATAAGGGAAGCTAAGTATGACATTATAAGCAGGAAATTAAATAGCAAGGAAAATGATAGCCCGAAACATTTCTGCAAGGAAAAAAATCTACAAATACCTAACATGTAAAAAGAAGTTACTGCACAAAAAGGAAAGCTTTCTAGCAAAGCTGTAGGTCACACAATGCTGTACCAAAGAAATGTTTTAAGGCTTAGCAATAATGTAGCTACTACTTGCTTTGCTAAACTCTGCATCACAGCTGTAAGCAAACTTAGCAAGCCAGTCAAATATTGCAATGTTATCTTACCCTGAAATTCCAAAAATAACATTTTACATCATATCTTGATTTGAGTTTAAATACTTGGGATCAGCAGTTCAGAGTAATGGTGAGTGTGGAAGAGAGGTGAAGAAGCGAGTACAGGCAGGATGAAGTGGGTGGAGAAGAGTGTCATGAGTGATTTGTGACAGACGAGTACCAGTAAGAGTGAAAGGGAAGGTCTACAAGAGGGTAGTGAGACCAGCTATGTTATATGGGTTGGAGACAGTGGCACTGACAAAAAGGCAGGAGTCAGAGCTGGACGTGGCATAGTTAAAGACGTTAAGATTTGCACTGGGTGTGACAAGGGTGGACAGGATTAGGAATAAGTATATTAGAGGGTCAGCCCAGGTTGGAAGATTTGGAGACAAAGCCAAAGAGGCAAGATTACGTTGGTTTGGACATGTGCTGAGGAGGGATGCAGAGTACATTGGGAAAAAGATGCTAAGGATGAAGCTGCCAGGTAACAGGAAAACAGAAAGGCCTAAGATAAGGTTTATGGATGTGGTGAGAGAGGACATGCAGGTGGTTGGTGTGACAGAGCAAGATACAGAGGACAGGAAGAAATGGAAACGGATGATCCGTTGTGGCGACCCCTAATGGGAGCAGCCAAAAGAAGAAGAAAACCTTGATTTTTTTGGCTACAATAACGCATAACAATCACTGTAACTGTTTTGTGATGGACTTTAAATTATTTTGCCCTAAAACAGCCATCATGGAGGTTGCCCCTCTAAAGTATGCAACAGGGTTTAGTTGTGGGGACAGTCACGAGGTCTGCTGCTTACTACAAAACCAATAGATTATAGGTCAAATATTTATACCGTCCATCTATTACATATTATATTTCAACTTACTTATTTTTTACTATAAGTGTTATTATAATGTCTGTTTAAACTGGGCAAGTATATTGTCTCTAAATATCTTTTTATGCCTTCTCTTTTTTGTTGTTCTCATGTTTGTGGTCATTGTTGTTACCCTATGGCTCAGTTTGGAGCTGAAAAGGGTCCTGTAGTAAACCACATACCCAATTATCAAAATAACTAAAAAATAAAATTAATGAATTAATATACATTTTTCTTAGATTTTTGTGTCTTTCTCCCACAGTCCTCTTTCATTTACATACAATGACAGTGCTGTAAAGTCAGTGACTTTAAAGCGTCTAGAAGCTATGTCATCAGTTTGTAAAGACTGACTAGCATATAAACAGTCAGCCTTAGTTTGTCTGACATGGGGGTGGGTGGATGGACAACAGCAGGTAGGGGATAAGGTCAAAAAGTGTGAAGGCAGAAGACAAGCACATAAGGTAAATGATTAAAGAAAGAGAGAGAAAAAATGAAAGAATGATCATTTTGCTAGTTGTTAATGTCAGGGAGGGCAGAGCTACTTCCAATCTCAGACAAGACAGACTGGCTAGCATGTGGCTGTCAGGTTAGTTTGCCTGAGCTGGGATTGGTATAAGTGAAACTGGGGGGGGGGGTGTCAGAAAGGTGTAAAGGGCCTGGGTAGAAAGCAGCAGTATGTCAGCGGGCAATAAAAGGCCAGGTTCCACAAGAATAAGATTTTTCCACTTTGGATAACCCCATGGATAGCATTTCCCACTGAAGCCCACATCCTCATAAAAGCAGTGAGATGTTTTCCTGTATCTAAGTGAAACTACACTACAACAGTGCAGGGGAAGATGACAGGCTTAGCAATCCACTGACCCAGAAGGCTGATCACGATATGGATAGTGAAGGAAATTCCTGTTTTTCAACTTTTTTTTTAGTTTATTCCCCTCTCCAATGGGTGAAGGAAGTCATCTGTAGGCTATCACAGTCATATAAATGGAAGGCAGAATAACTAACAGAGAAGTAAGTGTGTGTGTGTGTGTGTGTGTGTGTGTGTGTGTGTGGGGGGGGACTTTGATACTTATTAGCCAACCCCTAACCCTTATGCAGAGCGGGCAGCCCTAGGTGAGAGCATAACTACTTATTAGCCACCCCTCTCTAAGGTCTATGCACACACACCCACATATGTAGAGATAGCGACATAAATGAAAATGGGGTTGATGATGTGATGTTCACACAAGTGTGGATATCAACAGTGCTGCCGCTCTGTAGTTCTAGGGAAATGATTACTGACAAGTGCCCTTGAAAATCTTACCTACTCACACCTCCTTGTAGAGATGTAGCAAGGGTGGGACAAATGGGACAACCGACCCAAGCTGAAGGTGTTCGGCATCTCCTGATCGCATCCCCTATCATCAAGTAGTGCAGTTCTGGTATTTATTTCTGGACTGGCATTTCCAAATGCCAGTACAGAAGTGAATACTGCTTTTGTGGTCAGGACTGCGTATATGTTGTTCCAAGGCACTTGCTACAGGTCTGCTGTAGTTTTAAAGTTGTAAAGCCTTTTTTTCTACCTCCTCAACTTGAAAGTTGTGGGCAGTCCAGAAAAAGGATATGGCTTGCTCCTAAGGTTAGCTGGATCAGGAATTTACCTTTTTTCTCCTCAACTTACAGTTGAGGGGTGCAAGACTGTGGAATAGCAAGGGGGCAATATGAGCCAGCTACAACTCTGACCCCCTTGATAATTTTGCTAAACTTTCCCCCACACTCTTCCTTAGGTGTCAAAATTTGACAGTTCAGTACAACAGCCCTGGTACTCATTTGTGTCAAAAAGCTGTCACTTCAAATGAATAGCAATGTTTGTGGTATTCACTATATTTTAATTTTCAATCTGTCAAACTATGACTAAAAGCAATATTTCCCTGACCAAAAAGAAACTACTCACCAATTATTTATGTAGTGGTGCAGTAAAACTAACTCCTTCCTGTTCTTCACATAAAGACCTATCCAAAAACTACCTCTTTGGAACAGTTTCACTTCAGCTGTTAATATGCCCACTTAGTTGACTTCAACAAGACATTCTTAAGATTTAAAACTGTAGATGATGTCTAGTACTAGAACTAAAACACTGTCTAGCATGGGTCATGCAGAGTGATACAGATTCCTTTCTGAAACAATGTAAGATCTGAGCAGGTAAAAAATGGCTGGAACTTCATGATCCGTGGAAGGGAGAAATACAAGCAAAGAAATGTATTTCTTTACTTATATTATTTGATAATTGAGTAAGTGAACTGGTCATCAGACTCTCTTCATCTCTGACCTGGGCTCATACAGCACAGAAAGTGGTTTGCTCACAAGTGCATACTTACAAATATAAAATGCAGCTCAGAGAGAATTAAAAGGCAGTGAAGGGTTTCAGAGTACTTAATGATATCCAAGTGATATTACAGGAAGAAAACATAAATCTGGGATGAGATTAGCTATAGTGTCCAGCTATGGCATACATTTTCATACTAAATTACACCATTCAGAGGATGAAAGATTGAAATCACATTCTATAACTGTCTAGCTTTTTATTTAAGTTAGCCAGATGCATTAATAAAGGATACCCTCCATAGGGAACAAAACATGGCACATATGCTACATGGGTATATGGCCAAAAATACCAAAATACAGGGACAACAATATATTTACTGGACAAATACATTTTACAATACAGCCAGCATTATTTCAGGACCATACAAGTCCTTTTCTGGAAGGAATAAGTTGTTAATTTTGCATGCAAAGAGAGAACGGAATGCGCCATTTCCTACCACTGACTAAAGAAACATTTTAAAAATACTGGAATAACAATAAAAATTCTCATAAGAATGTGAACTCATGTTGCAAACAAATAACACGATGAATAAGTAAAGATTAAAAAAGTCTTCTAAGAGGAATCAGGCATTACATGGCTGCCTCCATGGCACAAAGGAGGAAAAGTTCTGACTGCGACTGAGAAAACCTAGAACCAGCTTGTGACCTGGGTGGGACAGGAACTGGTGAGACAAACTGGGAATGATCAGTTGACAATGGCTTGGATATCTTAGGGAGATGGACGGAGGTGGTCCAGTCCACTATAAAGCAGACTACTGAAAAAAAGAGAGAAAGAAATATATTGCATGCAGTGTATTGTCTGGCTGCACGTACTTGGATCAAGCTGTGGTCAGCACACAAAGTAAGGCTTAGGGAAAATGTGCATGCTAGCTTCCAAGAGAAGGGATACAACAGAAAAGTTCCCTGATGACCTCTGCCAAGATTAGCAGAGGACAGTTAAGGACTGTATACAAATCTGCATTTGTTTTTCTTCCCCCAGTAATAATGCAGCAAAGCAGTCATATGTAAGGTGTTGGGAATGTAAATGATTGTATATAAACCTGCAACTGTTTTTAGCAAAAATGTAGAAAAGCATCTGTGCTGATGGCATAGAGGGTTAGAGTCATATGGCCCAGATAATTAGAGTACAATTAACAGCTATGGTGTTTGATGGCACAGGCAGGGAGGAGGGACATGCAAATCCTGGGTGGAAGGAGTGAAATTAATCACACATAGCAGTTGACCCCAGGAACACATGGGTGGGCATCGCTTCCAGGGCGGCTGAGCAGTAACTGAGTCACTGCAGAGGTGGAACAATACACAAGCACACCTACTGCTCATCCCTTCCTGAGACGTGAACTGCTTTATGCAAGAGGGAAACAAACATAGAACATTCTTTGGAAAAAGCATCATTCTGACTTATGGTGCTTTGACCTCCACACTGTTCCCAAACACGGACCACATTAAGTCAGGGGGAGTCTAGTCTGGTTTGGCAGATCCAGTGTTCATGGAGAGGCTGGAAGCAGCAGACGGCTGGTTGCGGAAGCCCAAAAAAATTTAATAAAAAAGGCAGCAAAGCTGTGAAATGTCAAAAAAGTGTAAAATTTGCAAATGATTTTTTCCTTCAGTAAAGATGCATCAAACATGGAAACACCATGGAGCTGCAGTCAACAGTAAAGTGTGAAAAAATTTAATATTTTTTCCTCTGAGAAGAGTAGCCTGAAACATACATACGTATGCTTACATTCATTCAGACTGAGCAAGTTACTTATTTCTGGTTACTTATGCCTTATAACATTTAGCTAGGGTGTTTCGTTTTAATCGGAATTTTAGCTAACAGAGATAAGAATGTGATACAGACTCACTGAAGAAGAAATCCGTTTGCATGTCACTGGTCTAAGTATATAGCTCCGAAGTTTGAACTATCTTGGGACATCCTTCAAAGTGTCAGGTAAAACAACCCCCCCCCCCCCCAAAGGAAATCTAGATCTGGTAGACATTTTAAGTCAGTGCTTCCTCAGTTGTGCTTGGAAGTGGCTGCCTAAAGACTCCTGAAAGATAAGTTCATTTTCACATCTTTATTTAATCACAATTTAAACAATTACATAGATACACATACATTAAAGGAAAGGAAAACAAACCATAGAGACATTTTCATTCTTCTCTCTTTTTAAACACCTTTATTAAGTCAACACTTAAAACATAGGCTCATACAGAGTAATAGAAAACAAACCACAAACATTTTTGCGTGCATTTTTGAATTTTCTTTCTTTATAACAATCATTTTCATGCACTAAATGTATATGTTTTCTTTTTTAACAATTATCAGTCACACTAAAGTACAGTTTTGTATCTACCATAATTGTAGATGTCCGATAGGAATGCATCTGCAGTCCTTACAAATGGGTTGTCCTGTCGTCAGGCAGCCCTTCGGTCGGCCGGATTCCAAAGTCTGGGTCTGGCTTCGGCTGGTGTCGCACTTCACCCGACGTCATCGCTGCAGTTACTCGGGTATAAAGGCATCAGCCGACGCCATTTTCCTCAGTGTTTCTTGCCCCAGATGCCAGGTGCCCTCTAGGAAGGCTAAATTTTGATAAATGCCAATGGTTCAAAATATTAGAGAGCAAACAAAAAATAAGCATGTATGTACATATATACAAACAAATACACCATAATAGATTCCCCCAGCTAGCTATAAGAGGGCAAATACCCTAGGAGTACCACAGAGGGGAAGGAGGGTGGGTAATCCTGACTGCAGATGTATTCCTATCGGACATCTACATTTATGGTAGGTACAAAACTGTACTATGTCCTTCAAGGATGCATCTGCAGTCCTTACAAATGGGTAGAATACCATAGCCAAACTGGGGGAGGAGGAAAGATAGAATTATGGTGTAGTTAAGATCCCTTGCAAAACAGCAGTGGCAAAACCTGCTCGGGATCTAGAGTATAAAGGTCAATTATAATGCTTGGCAAATGTATGCACAGAGCTCCAAGTAGCAGCCTCTAAAATGTCTTTGGTAGCCACTCCTCGTAGAAAAGCTGTGGTAGTGGCTGTAGCTCTTGTAGAGTGAGGCCTGATGTTTTCTGGAGTTTTCTTTCCATGGTAGGAGTAACAAAATCTAATGCAATTTCCTATCCACTTAGATATTGTCTGTTTTGTAATTGCTTTCCCTTCCATTCCTGCTGCATATGCTACCAGTAGCTGGTCAGTTTTTCTATTGCTCTTGGTCCTGTCCAGGTAGTAGCGTAATTGTCTGTGTACATCCAAGGTATGCAACAGTCTTTCTCCCCTGTTCTGTGGATTGGGGAAGAATGTAGGTAGGTGGATAGCCTGATTTAAAGATACTCTGGAGACCACCTTAGGCATAAAAGTAGGATTTGTTCTCATGGACACTCTATCTTGATGGAAGATCAGAAAGGGTTGTACTGCCATTAATGCCTGTAGCTCAGAAACCCTTCTTGCTGAAGTGATTGCCAGCAGGAAAGCAGTTTTCCATGATAAGTATTGCAATTCTGCTGTTGCTGCTGGTTCGAAAGGAGGTAGTGTCAATTTTTTTAACACAAAGTTCAAGTCCCATGCAGGTAATGGTGGCTTCCTAGGAGGTTTTACATTTTTAATTCCTCTCAGAAACTGCCTGAGCAAAGGATGTGAGAAAACTGGAGGATCCAAGTCGTATTCTGCTGAAATAGCTGAGGCATGAATCTTAATGGAAGAGTAGGACAGGCCTTTGTGGAATAGCTCTGCCAAGTATTCCAGGATGTTGGCTATGTTTACCAGTGACACATCTTCCCCTTTAGCAGTACTCCAAATGAGATATATTTTCCATTTTGCTGAATAGGTTTTCCTTGTTGAAGGTCTGCGAGCTTCTAAGATAATGTCCTTAACCCTTTGGGATAAATTTGGGTTAATTTGTCTTATGCAATGTTCCAGGCAGTCAGCTGCAGAGTTTTCAGGTTTGGGTGCAGGGTGTTGTAATTGTTCTGAGTTAACAGCAAGGGAACTAGGGGTAAGGGCCATATCTGCTCCCGAGACATGTTCCTCAGTAATGGATACCAATGTTGCCTTGGCCAATCTGGAGCTATCAGAATGATCCTCGGACGTTCCTCTTTGATCTTCAATAGCACCTTGTGCATCAAAGGAAGTGGTGGGAATGCATATGCTGACAGATTTTTCCAACTGAAGGATAGGGAGTCCACCTTCCATGCCAGTGGGTGGTACGTCCTGGTGCAGAATTTCTTTAATTGGTGATTGAGTGTGGATGCAAATAAGTCTATTTCTGGGAGACCCCATTTTCTTGTAATGGTTTTGAAGATGTCCGGATGCAGCATCCATTCGTGGGCATCCGTGGTGGTCCTGCTTACTATGTCTGCTAGAGTGTTTTCTTTCCCTGGTACAAAGATTGCTTGTAACTGAATGTTGTAACTCAGGGCCACATTCCAGAGGTCCAGGGCCATCCGGCATAGAGGGTACGAATGTGTGCCTCCCTGCTTGTTGATGTACCACATAACTGTGGTGTTGTCTGTCCTTATCATCAATTGGCCTTGTCGAAGAAATGGTTTGAAAGTCTGAATTGCCAGTTTTACTGCCAGCATTTCCTTTAGGTTTATGTGTAGGTGCAGCTGCTCTTGAGTCCATAAACCCTGTATACATTTGTTCATCATGTGGGCCCCCCAACCGAGGTCTGAGGCGTCCGTTGTGATGGTTTGGCTTGGTTGAGTGCTGTGGAAGGGCAATCCTGCGTTTGATTGACAGGCCTGAGCCCACCATTGGAATTCTTGCTTCAGGCATGGAATTATTGGAATTTGAGTTTCTAGGCTGTGCTTGTGCTGAGACCATAAATTCCTTAGGTACCACTGTAGTTTTCTCATATGCAGTCTGGCATGTGGGACCAATATTATGCAGGATGCCATGAAGCCCAATGCTTGTAGGACTTTTCTTGCTGTTAGATGGTTTTGTTTTGTTAATGCCAAGAAGTAGAGAGGGAGTTGCTCCTGTTTTTCTACTGTTAGGAATGCCATTTGTTTGGATGTGTCCAGCACCGCACCCAAAAAGGTTATCTTTTGGGATGGTATCAGCCTTGACTTTTTTATATTGACTGTGTATCCCAGGGCTTGTAGAAGGTAAATGACTCTTTTCAAGTCTTCTGCTAGCTTGTTTTTGTTGTCCGCTTGTATTAGGCAGTCGTCCAGGTAAGGGTAGATTTGGATCCCCTGAAGCCTGCAATGAGCGATTACTGATGCCAGGCATGTCGTGAACACTCTGGGTGCAGTAGATAAGCCAAAGGGCAATGCTGAGAATTGATAATGCTCTGATCCTGCATTAAATCTGAGGTATCTTCTGCAATTTGGTCGTATGGGGACGTGCAGGTATGCCTCCTTGAGATCTAGAGTTACCAGCCAAGACTCCTTGCCCAGCATGGGAAGAAGCTGCTGTAGGGTCAGCATTTTGAATTTTGGAACAATGAGGAATGTGTTTAAAGCGGACAGATCGAGAATAGGTCTCCATTTGCCTTCTTTCCTTGGTACTAGGAAGAGTCTGGAGTAAAAGCCCTTTCCTTGCTCCATATGTGGTACCTTTTCCACAGCTCTCATCTTTAATAATTGATTTACTTGTTGTAGAGCTTCTGCCTTTTGATTTGGAGGTAGGTTTGGCATTCCTCTCTTTCCTGGTAGAGTATGGAAATGAAACCTGTAACCTTGGTCTATTATCTGCAAAATCCACTTGTCTCTTGTGATGTAATGCCAGTTCTTTGTAAATAAAGCTAGCTTCCCGCCTAAGGGTGCTTCTAGTTGTTCCCTGGTAGGCGGTGCCAGAGCCAAGTCACTGTGATTGTCCTGTAGTAGTGGTGGTGGCTGTGTCTGTGCCTCTCTGGTTGTTACCCTGCCACTGGCGTCCCCTGTAGGCACCTCTGGATTGGTTTCTGCCTCTTGAACGCCTATTCCTGCCTCTCTGTGCTTTGGAGGAGTCTGGAAAGGACCAATTCTTGGAGGGCCAATTCCTGCTAAACCTTGGAGGTTGGACCTGTAAGAAATCTTTCACTGTTTGGACAGATTTTGCCTTCTCTTCCATCTTCTTCATCACCTGTTGTGCAGGAGAGCCAAACAAATTGACCTTGTCCATGGGAGCATCTAATAGTTTTGATATGACATGGTCCGGTAAGGCCTGCTCTTTTAATCATGCATGTCTTCTGATAACTGTGCCAGTCATGGCTGATCTAAAGGAAGCCTCCAGTGCATCATAGCCGCATTTTAAAGAATGGTTACTAACTTGCTGAATGTTATGTACCATTTCCTGAACATATTTCTTGTCTAAAGGTTCATCAGAGGACAGTTTTTTGGTTAACTGGTCTAACATAAATTCTTGATACTGGATCATATGAAATTGACAGTTCAAGGCCCTAGCTGACAGAGTAGCAGAAGTGTAAACTTTTTTACCCCATCTCTAAGGACCTGGATTCCCTTTGAGGGGAGGGGATTTTTGGCAGAGGTAGATGCTACAGCCTTAGGCCCCTGGGAGATAGTCTCGGGATCTGCAAAAGGAGCCTTGTATAAATGGTGATGTGTGTCCGGGACCCTGTAGAACCTATCAGGCTTAGCAGGGGCCGGAGGTAATGAATCAGGAGCAGTACAAGCATCATTAAATGCATCATCTACAACAGACAGAACTGGAGGTATAGCTAAAGGCCTATGTTGTGGTAAATGCAAAAAGGTTCTAAGCCTTTTTCTGGAGTCTGAAAAATCTTGGCCCTGCCACTGAAATTGTTCCCTTATAGCATGCAAGGTTTCCCCAAAGGAAAATTCCTCAGGTGGAGAGGCAGAAGGGATGGACTCTTCAGCATCAGAGTCTTCATAAGGGGAAAAAGGAGCCTCTGGAGGGTCTGTATTATCTGAATCATCAGAGGAATCATCTGTGGAAACTGGCTCAGGGGCTCTGCTCTAGGCCTCTTCTCTGGAGGTGGGTGAGAGGCCCTGTCTGGGAGAGGTTGGGATCCCCGGATTAAAGAAATGAGATCCTCTGCTAAACTAAGCATTTGGGAACTGGAACTAGGCCTGTGAGAGGGGGTCTTAACAGGCACAGATTTAGTAGCTTTAGCTGCTTTACCCCTGGCAAAGGCCTTAATGGACATGGCTGCAGGAGGCCTAGCAGCTCCACGTGCAGGGGTTGAAATATCCAAGGAAATAGTGTCAGATAATTCCTGAGAAACCACAACTGCAGGTTGGATTTCAGAAGCCGATTCCACCAGGTTGGAAGAGGCCTCGGTAGAAGGTAAGCTTTCGGCTGGAGGAAGAACCGCTTGCTCAGTTTCAGCCGAAACCGAGACACTCGCGGTTGTCTTAACCGCGGTTTCGGCCGAAACCGCGGACCGCGAGTGTCGGTCCTTTTCCTTGCGTTTTTTGGATATTTGAGAAGTCAGAGGATCCGACGGCATAATATAAACAAAATCAGAGCCAAAAAACTGCTCAGCAAATTCCGACCGATGTCTAAGCGTCCGTCGGTTAAAAGAAGCACAGGCTAGACAAGCTGCTACGTCGTGGTCTGGGCCTAAACAAGGCAAGCAGTAAGAGTGGAAATCTTTATGAGGTATTTGTTTCCCACAAGTTAAACAGTTATTCACTTTTTCTGACATCGGCTGAGGCAAGAAAGAGTCCCCAACGGGGTACTTAGCTTTTTAGAAGTCTTCGTTAGTAGTAGAAGTATTCGGTAGTAGTAATCTCTGGTTCTGACCGACCGGCACTTGCGAACAGCTTCTGCTTCGGGCGCCACGCGGCAAGAAAGACTGAGGAAAATGGCGTCGGCTGATGCCTTTATACCCGAGTAACTGCAGCGATGACGTCGGGTGAAATGCGACACCAGCCGAAGCCAGACCCAGACTTTGGAATCCGGCCGACCGAAGGGCTGCCTGACGACAGGACAACCCATTTGTAAGGACTGCAGATGCATCCATGAAGGACATCATTACATAAATTGTTCAAGTCCTACCTTCGCTTAAATCTAACCCCTCTTCTTCAGCATTATTATGCATATACTGGTCCATGGTCCCCTTCAAACATTTTGAGCATCGAACTGCACCTGATTGAGACCATATGATCAATGTTCTGAAATGTCAAACTGTTTGTACTCAGAGTGCAGTACAGTGGGGATCCAGGAATATGTCCTTTTCCTCACTGTAGTGCGATCTCAAGAGTTAGTGTATATGATTAGCAGGTGTCGTCGGGGTGCAGTGGGGGAGCTGCATCCCTGCAAAAACAAAGTTTTTTGTATTTTTTTGACATTCTGTAACATTAATCATACCGGTTTGATTACATGCAGCTCGATGTTACAGAAAGTCAATATTAACAAAGTTGATCTTTGTTTCCACAAGATCCATTTATTTCTATGAAACTTGCTACAACCCTTTTCTAAAGATCCCACTCCAAATTTTCTGTAGTTCAATTACAGTTGCTTTAGATTTTGATTTCCATTTTCTAGTAATCCCAACAACCATTCAGAATATTATAATCATAAAATAACAAACAGTTTTATGAGAACTAACCCAAGATATGAATGCAGAAATGAGATTTTGTCAACAGGGATAAATGTAAGTAGGTGTACAAAAACAGGCAATAGCATAGAATTTACTGGAGAAAACTGGCAAAGGGACCAAGGTATTGGGAGCAAATAACAAGAGAAGGAAAAGTTTCAGAATGGGATGACACCAAAAAGAAATTTGGACTGCAGGTTAGCAACTGCCCACCATATCTTGGATTGATATCACAGTACAGGCAAAGAGAAAGGGATAGGGAGTCTTAAGTAAAAGACCTGCTCTGGCAGAGTTTTCTTTTCTTTTTTTTTTTTAAACAAGAAACATCTTTATTAAATTATCATGTATAACACAGGCACTCATAAATTTATACAAAGGAAAATAAACAGTATCAACATAATTTTAGTTGCAAACATTATACATCACTTATAATCTTTCCAGTCACTGTCAGTCAACATCACATAGCTCATTCCGATCTAGACTTATTTTAAACCTCATTCCTCCTTTGCATGTGTTGTTCTCACAATAACCATTTTTTTCTATGTAATTTGCTCCCATCTTTTTCTAAAGATCCCAATTCCAGTTGTTTTTTCTTTGTCACGATATTCACTACTACTAGTACAGCTGGTTTAGACTTTTGATTTCCATTTTTTAGTAATTGCTTTTTTGGCAGCCACCATAACTAGACTCAGCAAGGCCTTACTATGTCTAGGCAATTCTGATTCTGTATCACAGCTCAAAAAATAATTTCCTTAGTTACACCAACTTGCTCACCCACTATCTCGGACAGAGTAGTCTGCAGGGAATCTTTTATGTCTGTCAACTCATTACACTCCCAGAAAATATGTTCTCAATTACCTCTTTTTCCCCATCACATCTCCAACATTTGCTGTCTTTGGAGTCTAGCTGAGGTATAAAAGTACCTATGTAAACACTTACAAGCAAAGATCCTAAATCTTTTACACATTGCTGCATATTTGCTAGACATACATATATCCCCCACTGTTTCTTTGTGAATTTGTTATCTAATCTCTCTTCCCAATCCTTTCTAACTCCCTTTGAATAATTTATAGTCATCATGTAATATTTTGTATGCTCTACTAATTATCCATTTTTAAACAGCACCTTATGTTCTAGATCCTACTAAAACTCAACCAGTGATGGACTTTTGCATATGATTTCCCCATTTATTTTTCTTTGCCTGCAGTCCAAATAAATTATTTGCCTCTTCTCATTCTATTATCTTTCCCTCTCTAATTATTTCTACCAAAACTGTGGTTCGTTTGCCAGTTTTCTTCAATAAATTCCAGTCCCCCTTTTGCCTATTGTCTGTATCCCTAACTGCATTCATCCCTAATGGCAGAATCTCCTTTCTTCATTCCCATGTTGGCTTGGTTCTTACATACTTTCTGCTACTTTAAGAATCTAATATTCTGTATGGTTACTGTTATTCTGCTTAAGGATCTGCATTCAAAATCTCAGTCTCTACTGGTTTTTTGAGCTTCCCCCTTTCATCATCATCCCTTTCCACTTTGAATTATAGGTTTCTGCTTGTGCTATGTATAGTAGCCTTAACTGTGTAGCTCTGAAATACCCCTTCTAATTGGGTAATACAAAAATGTCCTCTTCTATTGGAAGAAGCAGTTTATCCTACTTGACTCTTGCCATCTTCCCCTCCAAGATAAAATCCTTCAGTTCTTTATTAATTGCTGTCCAAAACTTCTCCTCTGGTTGATAAAAATATGCCTGACGTGTATAAAGCTAAAGGAACTAAAATAATTTTAACTGCTTATATCTTGCTATTCATATCCCTATAACAGAGCTTCCAATTTCTCATTTTTGTATTATCTTTTGTTTAGTCTCTTCCCATATATCCTTAGCTGCCACACCAGAATCCTTTTTAATTCATACTCCTAAGTCCTTCATTTTATCATGTCCCAATAAATATGGATATGGGCCAGGTCATGTGGTTAAATGTTACAAAGCTGGGTGTTCCAGACTTGATGTTATTCTGATGAAGTCCACTGTACCTGGACAAAAGCCCAATATCTGTTTATTAAAATGAAGTGCATTAGTTCCGGGTTCTTCTTTCTTTCTTTTTTGTTTTATCAGTTTGCAGTGTATGCTGTGATTTTCTGAGTTTTATGAGGTATAAAATAATATCACCTGCAAATACAGCCAGCTTTTCTTGACTACCACACCAATTATATCATTGAATTTCTGAGTTTCTTATTTTCTTTACCAATGGTTCTAAATATAATGCAAATAAAGGAGAAAAAGGACACTCCTGTCTGGTTCCTCTGCTCAAACAGAAATTATCAAAGAGGAACCCACCCACTTTCATTTTTACCTCCGATTGCAAATGCTTTCCAGCTTATTCTGTCAAATATTTTCTCTGCATCAATACCCACCAACAACAGTGGCATTTTCTTTCATTCTGCTTCCCCCTGGGTCATCAATGTTCTATAATGCTGTCAAAGGTTTGCCTCTCCTCCACAAAACAACATTGATCCATATCTATCAATGTTGGCATCACCTTTGCCATTCTTTTAGCCATTATAGACATAAACACTTTCTAATTGTTCAGGATTGAAATGGGCCTGTATGAAGCTGGGTCATATGGGTGTTTACCCTTTTTATATATTACAGCCACCAACTCTTTCTTCTAGGACTGGTACTTCTCGTCCTCTTAAAATACTATTAAACAAAGCCTTCCAGATCTTTTATCAGTTTTTCCCTATTAGCTTCCAAACTTCCATAGGAATACCATCTATTCCTAGGGACTTTCCTTTCGATTTGTTGTACATCACCATTTTTATCTCATCTCCTCCTATCCTAACTGTTAGTAATGGAGCCTCATCTACATCTAACCTTAGCATATTTAATTCTTCCATAAACATTTCCAACTGTACCTTGTCTGATTTCCATATTTCTCTCCTTTATACAGACTTTCATAAAAATTCCAAAATATTTCTAGTACCTCTGCAGCATCTCTTGTTATCTTCCTTGGTATTGGCTCGCTAAGCTTGGCAACAACACTTCCTGCTTTCTGTTGTCTGAGTCATTGTTTGTGTTGTGCAGTTGTTATAAAAAAAAAACAGTTGTTTAACAACAATCATTCTAAACTCATGCATATTATCAATGTAATCCCTTATTTTCTGTTTAGCATTCTGCAGTTGATCCTCTTGCTCTGCGAGATTCCCCCTGTTCTGCAATACTTTCACCTTTGACAGTCCCGCTAAACAATTCTTATTTCTTAACCATATCTCTTTCTGTTATTTCCACCTTATTTTTAAACTCCACTTTAATTTTATCCCACTCCATATCTATATTTTCAGAGTGAATTTCAGTCTCCTCTAATAACTCCCAAACAATTTCCACTACCCATTCCTTAAATTCCTCTGTTTTCAAGAGTGCCAGTGCCTCATTTTTATTTCATTACCCCACACTTTTTATTTTAGTTATTGTTGGCACATGTTCTGAAACAGTTATTGGATGTGTATTCAAACTTTCAATTAAATGTACATGTTCCTGTGAAATATAAATTCTGTCTAGCCTAGCCCGGTTTTTGTATCTTGGGGGATAATATTTAAATTCACTATGAACTCCTAAGACTGAATTCACATCTTCCATGCCAAATATGTTCATAAATTACTTAAAAAAAATCTACCCTCCTTTCTTATTTTTTTCCCTTCTAGGCCACCCAGACACATCTTCACTGCTGCACATCAAATTCCAATCCCCACCTATAAGTAATATTCCCTGCTGAAAGCTGCTTAGTTCTCCTAGAATTTTTTTACGCTCCATTACAGCAGTTTTAGGTGGAATATAAAAACATACCAGTATAATCCTCCTCCCTTGCCAGTAGCCCCTTAGTACCACAAATCTACCATTATTATCTTTTTTATCCTCTTCTATCACTATTAGAGCTCCTCTTGCAATTAAAATAAGTACTCCTCTTTTCCTTTGTCTCAGGTATTTCAATGAATAACCATCCTGAAAATCTTTATCAAATTTATATGTTCTTTTCTTTCCAAATGTGTCTCCTGTAGCATACATTTACACTCTATATTTTTAATATAGTTCTCTTTATTTTTTTTCTATACATCTGAGACCATTAACATTTAAGGATAATACAGAAAATGTCATTATATTAAAAAGTTACTATTCCCACCTTTTATGTTAAGTATCTAGTTCCAGCTTTTGTTTTACATGCATACACTAATGTTTGTCAGGTTGATCTTTGGCTATGGTAGGGTTTTCAGTCAAATCTAGAACAGAAGCTGCTTTTAAAAAGGGTACAGCTAATAGGGGATAAAAAATATTGCACAAGAACTATAACAATTAATCAGAGGAGGTTAGAAAAAACTTGGGAAGAGAAACTGGAAAAGCAATTTACAAAGGAACAATGGAGAAAAACATATGTATGACTCCTACGTATGCAACAAAGTCCAAAATGTTTAGGATTTAGGCTCGGAAGTCTTTGCATAGATATTTTTATACCACAAGCAGACTTTAAATAATTTTCCTCAGGTAGCTAGCAAATGTTGGAGGTATGATGAGGAAGAAAGAGATACCAGGGAAAATGTTTTTTTTTTTTTTGGAGTGTAATGATTTGGAAAAATTTTAAAAATTCCCTACAGATTACTTTGCCAGACATATTGGGGGAACAAATGGCTGTAATTATGGACATGATTCTTTTGAGCTATGACACAATATCTTAATTGTTTAAACACTGCAAAACCTTAAGTTTAATTCTGTTGGCTGCCAAAAAAAAGCAATTACTAGAAAATGGAAATCAAACTCTAAGCCAACTGTATCTAAAGTATTGATTATTGAAAAAGATATAAAAGAACTGGAAGAGGGATCTTCAGAAAAGGGAAGAAACAAATTACATAGAAATAAATGGAATTTGTGGAAATAATACATGTATGCAGAATAATGTTCAAGTGGAGGAGGAGTGAGGTTTAAAGGAAGGAAGGAATTGTACAATTTATGTAATGCTGGACTGAAGAAAGAAAACATGTATAATGTGTATAAATGTGTGTAAATGGAATAATGTTAATATGGTTTGTTTTCTATTCATGTATATGTGCCTTTGTCTTAAGTGATGACTTAATAAACGGTGTTTAAAAAGATAGTTGCTTAACAGCATGTCACTTTTTTAACTCGTGCACATTATCAAAATGCTCCTTTATTTTCCCTTTAGCACTTTGCAGTTGCTCATACTCTTCTTCTGTGATATTCCTCTTATCTTTTAACCATGGTCAACTCCTCTAAACAATTCCTATTACTTCTTTCATATATTTTTCTCTTTTATTAATACCCTGTTTAAAACTCTATTTTAACTTTATCCACTCGCTAGCTATCCCTTTTGAAGAAATTTTTATCTTTCCTAACAATTCCCAAATCATTTCTACCAATTCCTTAAATTCTTCTTTTTTTAGCAGTTAAGTAGGAAAGCACCAGTATCTCACATTTACTTCATCCTTCTACATCTTTATCACAGGTTTTATTGATGCATGACTTGAAACAGTTAATAGATGCATGTATTCAATTAAATGCATGTGCGCTTGTGAAATATAATTTCGATCCACTCTAGCAGAATCATTATACAGTGGGGAAAAAGGTAAATCCTGACTGTGATTCAACTACTGAATTCATATCTTCCATACAAAATATAACTCGGCACCATAAAAATCCACTGCCAATCATTACAGGATCGGAGTTCCGCTGTGGTGACCCCTAACCGGGAAAAGCCAAAAGAAAGTTTATTACATCAGAAATCTACCCTCTTTAATTATAGTTTCCCTTCTAAGAGGCCCTAATACATCCTTACTATTGTAATTCAAGATCTGGTCCCCACCCATAAATAACACTTCCTGCTGACAGCAGATTATTTCTTCCCAAATTCCCTTAAACTCCATGACAGCAGTTTTAGACAGATATATACATGCCAGTGTAATCATCCTTGAATTTGTCAATAACTTTTATAACCACAAATCTACCATTATTGTCTTATTTCCCTCTTATCTCACTATTTGAGCCCCTCTAGCAATCAAATGAACAGCCACCCTAAAGTCTTTTCTTTGTCATATTAACATGCTTATTTCTATCCAAACATGTCTCCTGCAACATTACTATTCGCACCATACACGATTTCTATCTAAATGTGGCTCCAGCAATATTGGTAGTTGCACCCTACACTTCTAAACATAATTCAATCCAATACCTTTTTTTTTGTCTATATGGACAGATCAGCCCATTATGAAAGAAAGCTATTACTCCCGCCTATTATACATGACAGTTCTTTTGAATGCATTTCCAACTTTTACCTTACATGGCAGGCTGACCTATCAAGCAGTTGTTTCTTCTTATTTACATCTCAATCCTTGTCACGTTTCCAAGACTTCTCTCTTCATTGGCAACACTCAAACTTAAAAGAAAAAACAGATTTTCAGAACTTCCCATCCACGTTCAACCTACAACAAACACAAAAAACTGTGTTCATTAAAAAAAAAAATGAAGTTTATCCCTCCAGGCAGGAATAGTTGCCCCAAACTGACAGCTGCACCCATGGGCATTACATATTCTAAAATTAACTTACCCATACTAAAGAGCATGTGACAGACTATGTTCCCACTTACACTGAATGGTATCTCCTCTTTTTATCATTATTCCACTCTTAAATGTGAAAAACAGCTTGCATGCTTCATAAACATTACCTTGTGAAAAAAAATACACTGGCTACCTTTACACATGCACAATTGTGCACTGTGTTAAATGCATTAAAATATTAAGACTGTGGGGGTGGCAACTAGTGACATATATCTTTTGTTCACTTCCCAGAGTTTCAACCCTCATTTATTTTTCATTGAACTTGTAGCAAAAGCACTTTTAAATGTTATTTAAACTGCACTTCCTACATTTCTCTCAGCACATAATGGTCAGAGGTCTCACAATTAACTGCTTGTACCTGTAGGTGGCTCATCTCCAAGTAAAAGCTGATGATAATGAGAAAAAAAGCTAGTAATCTGTAGATTATTGAAAGAATCTTTGTAAATATCACTCAGAACACACTGTTCAAACTTATCACAGTTAACTGCTTGCACCTGTAGACTTCTCATTTCCCATGAGAGCATCTGCTAATGGATAAATATAGCTGGTGACTTTTTAAATAAAAAAAAATAAAAAATGTCCATGCCTTTCATCAGTTGTTTCACTTTTCTAACCAATTTTCTTAAAAAAAAACTTATATATAGTTTATCTCAAGTACATTAATCTAAACATTTACCTCTTATCTTAATTCTACCCATAATGTGATCAACATTACACACCCCACCCCAACTACCAAAGATCACAACTGTATATTACCTTTATCTTGTTTCTTTCCAACCTTTCTTACATCATTACAGTGTAAAACCTAGATGGATTTCAATCAAGAAAAAAATTACTTTCTTACTTTAATCTTCTTCTTCTTCTTTCGGCTTTCCCTGGTCAGGGGTCGCCACAGCGGATCACCTTGTCTGCTCTTGATTGGCAGCGGAGTTTTTACAGTGTCTAGTTGCCAGCCCGGCACCCAACCTACCACAGAAAGCACACACATGCGTGCACTCATGCCTAGGGCCAATTTAGAGTGTCCAATCCACCTACAGCATGTCTGTGGGATGTCAGAGGAAACCGAAGCACCTGGAGGAAACCCAAGCGACCACAGGGAGGACATGCAGACTCTGCACAGAAGGCACCCCAGCTGAGGATCGAACTGGAGAACTTCTTGCTGTAAGGTGGCAACTCTAACCGCTGCACCACCACGGCAGTCCACTTTTTTTTTACTTTAATATCTTTAGCATATACAGATAACACCGATAAGACCTCTACTGCCTCACAATTAAAATATCTGAATGCACAGTATTCAAAAATGTCTTACAACATGTTGTTTATGTTATGACATTTGCATACAAATATTTTTACACTTCAGCAAAAACTGGCTCTGCTCCTGTACTATTCCTGGATGACCCAATACCCCCACCTCTACATCTGCTCTGATCTCTAAAACCTTCTTGGGCATTTCTCTTCAGTCAAATTACTATAGCTAAATACCTAAAAGATTCCATCCCTGTCTAAACTTCCTTGCAGTCAGTACAGAATGCTAGTATCCTACCAAAAAGATATACCATCTATCATGACTCTGCCTAAAGTTCTACTTATGACATGGCTTTACATAATGTATAACTAACTATAAAAAGATATTTTTTTAGGGTCTATATCACATAGTCGAAGTTTTTTTTAACTTCGAACAGTCCATGTTCGAAGTTATTAAACTTCGACTATGGTTAAAAAATACTAAAAAAAGAAAAGAAAACAAAATAAACTGTTGTAAGCAGGGGGGCAAGCCCCCCTGCACCCCCCACTACTTAAATATACCAACTCCAAGATCGCACCACACTGAACAAAACGGAAACCTCCCCTTATGGAGATTTCTGTTGAAATGCTCGAACTTCTGCAAATTCGAACTTATGGTCTCGACCATATGAGGTTCAAACTTGCAGAAGTTAGACTATCTGATAGGAACCCATTTTTTTATGCAAATGTAAACTACACCTGACTTGTTTTCTTCTTCACCATATGAAATTATTACCCTACACACATCTTTTACCTGTCTTGTCCTGCATATTTCTAATATGTCATTAACAATACTCGGTCTCTTATATTCTCTCATGATGAATCACCTACTCCATATTCTATGCAATGCATCATTTATACTATTCTAACCTGTGAATTGTTTGCACCAGTGTTTTTAACAGTGAATCGTTTGCACCTTTTACTCTCGATGTATTATTTTGCATAATTTTATTCTGCATCTCTTGTATTTTTTCAAATTTTTCTTTTGCCTTTTTGACATTTTGTATATATTTTAAATACATTGTATTTCTTGATTTTGCGAACGTGGAGCTTTTCTCCCCAGGCCTTGGCTGAAAACCGACAGACCTTCCCAGGTCAGGCACTCCCTGTACTTAGAGTTACTTCTTCAGACCCTTTAGTGCCCTTCTAAACATTAATGACATAAATAGGGGTATATGGTTTTACAATTAACCCATTTAACACAGTCAACAACATTCCAAGCTTTCTCAGCCACTTCTTGCCAAGCCACATTTCACGTCTAACTGTATATTTAATGGAACTGATGCTTTACAGTCTATCATTTATTCACCAATTTTTTCTTCCTCATCATCTCCATTTCCCAACACCAGTCTCTGATTCAAATCCAAAGTACTCCTAAATTCTTCAAAGTCAGTTCCTGTGCTTTTTTCTGTCTCTCAAGTATTTTCCATTGGAACAATGGAAAAGGTTTCACTAGCAATGTCTCTCTATGGGCTTTGCTACTGTCAGAAGAATGACAGACACTATTCACTTCTGTCTGCTAGCTCACTCTTTGCTGGGTAACTTTTTTTATTTTCTCCTTTGCTAGTTCTGCATCTAAAAACGTCTTTGATCCCCCAGGAAAAATATTCTGAAGGTAACAGAATACAACAGCTTGAATCTCACAACTGTTTCTCAACACTCCCTGATTGCTGGGACAGATTTGCTTCTCTTTTCCTAGTGTACAGTGAATAATCATTTCTCACAAACTCTGCTGTTCCCAATTTTAACACTTTTCCTTTCAGCCAGAATTTTGTCAACAGCAACTTTTTCTGAAGGTATGATTGCATCCTTACTGATACAGGTCATGGCTGCTTTCTCATGTTCAGTTTTGGAGCATATAGAAGATACTCCCTTTCAATTAATAAATTCTGCTCTGGGATACTAATGCAATTGTTTATTTATACTTTCATAAAATTAATACAATCTATTCCTTCCAGTATCTCTTACACAGCAGAAAATCTCAGGTTTTCTCCGCAAATTCTACGTTGCAACTCTACAATTTCTTGAAACAGCTCTTCAAGGCAAGCCTGATGCTCAGCCAGCCTTTTCGTCATTTCAACTTCTGGATTTAGCAGTTTTATCAGCTTATCTGGATAGTTAATTAAAACTTCTGTTTCCAGCCATTTCGTTTTTGATTGCATATATTCCTTTTGTGTTTCACTTACTTTAAACACCAGTGAATGCTTTAAATTCATATTTCCCATTAAATTATCAGAAACCATCCCCTGCACCAAAGCTTGAAAAACGTGTTAATTGAAAAATAAACATCCTTTACTAAAAATCCCTTAACACACTGGCTCAGTGTTTTTCAGACAAATTAAGATAATAATACACAGAAAACCACTTTTAAAATACAAACAAAAGAAAAAAAAAACATCAAATCACAATTAAGCAATTACATACTTCCAATTTAATGCTACACAATTATTCTGGGTAAATAATTTCAAACTTTAAAAGTACACGGCTTCTGTGTGTCTAAGCTGTGTTTTCAGTCTTTCTCATGTTTAAATAAGCTTTCCAGTTTCTCTAGAATACCCAATTTAATATCTGGATCACTGGCAGCAAGGCATCGCATAAAATGGAATTTAACAGGATTAGTAATACTCATCTCTCTAAAATGTTCTTTAACTCAATCCTTAAGCAACTCAGCCAGTACTGCTGGCATAGAGGAAAAAAGCCCTGACTAAAGTGCAGGCATCCAGCATTAAATTAGTGGCTCAGGAGACAAGGGAGGAAGGACATAGCAGGAGAATATGGAGATGTATGTGCATGGGGCAGATAACACTCATTTCCCTGGTGGAGACTACAGAAAAAAAATGGTAAGTGTTTCCTGAGCATGGGTGAGGAGGCTTGCAGATGTCAACCCTTTGTGAATATGAGCAATGGTTTGGTGCAATCTACCCACTGCACACCCAGTTGATAGGGTGTTACCACAGCACAGGCAGGAGAGGGGAATAAATTAGGTAAAAGCACTCATTCTTTTTGTTGGGCCCAACACTTAGCACAGCAAGTCTGAGAGAGGCTAGGAGGGGTCAGCAGGCCATTTATGATCAGTTGCAGGACAGAAAAATAATGGCAAAAGTCCTTATGTAACTCTGTATCCCCAGTGTAAATAAATTAATTGGGATAAGTAAAGGACTGTGTGACTTTAAATGTGTATTTATTAATAATCAAACTGCCACTAACTATAAAAGAAAGAAAGCAATGCACATGTGAGGTGGTACTTTAACTGACAATTATTGATTTTCATCTGTCAGCACAGAATATTGAGCTTCTTCATGTAGTCCAGGGTTTGATTCCCTCAGTCTCCATTTGCCTACTGGTCAACTCTGAACAAGGTGCTTAACCATATAGTGGTCTGCAAAACTGGACTAGGCCCCTAAACGGATCTTTGGACTGCATATATACTAACTACCTAGGAACCTCTAATACAAATTTGGGTGCAATGTAATAACTATGGACCAAACGGTCTATGTTTCTGCATCTGGAGTAAGACATTAAGGGTTCAGTGCAAAGCCTTTTATACAGAAGTGCATTTCCATGCAATATTTCAAAAATTTGATTTACTTATTTTAATTTCTACCAAAGCAATCTCTGCGTTTGAATGAAATCTTGTACCTGCAATTAAATCTGTTCCTAGTCTGTTTGGTATCCAAACTTACTAAAACCTTTTTATTTATAATGCAGACCTTCAGTAAGGGATTGCAAGATCATCTTTAGGATATTGTATTAATAACCTCATTTTAATACTTAAAAAAAATTTCCAAGCACTATGTGCACGTCTGGTGTGTCGTAACTACCTACACAGAAGAGAATCTACAGTATTAGAAGGAAAGGATGACAGCTGCTGCCATTCAAAAAAGTTTGAAATGGTATGGATTATTTGTAAGGTTTTCAAATGACTAACTTTCCTGTAATATCTATTAGGGGAAAATCCAGATGATTGACTTCTTTCTCTGTAGATCTAATGAAAGAGGAAAACAACAAGTACTACAAGAAGTGTAAGTAATAAAAGCTGCAATCGTCCAATTCTGCACCCCAGTGAAAATACTAAATGGTTGTTAAATTTATGTTAGCAAAGGAGTGATTACCTAAAGTCAAATATATGAAAAGACACTGTAAGACAGAAGAGACTGTAGCATTACATGGATCCAGGCTGCTGCAGGTGGCCCATACATACAGACAAGCACATCCACTTTCTTTTATAAGTGTTATGCATGACAGTTTTTTTAGGGAAGAAGTGATTAGCTGTACTACTCTGGGTGAATGAGAATGGTTAGTAGCCATTAAAGGAAGAGGGAAGCTGTGCAGTTATATGAAGGGAGTGAAGGGGGTCCTCGGTGAACAAAGTCAAAGTGGTTTCTCCAAAAGGTCAGGCAAAAGCAGGGAAAACCATACTGGTCAAGGCCTTAGCAAAAGAACATCATCCCCACAGTGAAGCATGGTGATGGCAGTATCATTATGCTTTGGGGTTGCTTTTCTTCAGCTGGAACTGGGGCTTTAGTCAAGGTGGAGGCAATTATGAACAGTTCCAAATACCAGTCACTTTTGGCCCAAAACCTTCAGGCATCTAGTAGAAAGCTGAAGATGATGAAGAATTTCACTTTTCAACATGACAATGACCTCAAGCATACATCCAAATCAACAAGACAAAGGCTTCACCAGAAGAAAATTAAAGTTTTGGAATGGCCCAGCCACAGCCCAGACCTAAATCCAAAAGAAAATCTGTGAGGTGACCTGAAGAGGGCTGCGCACAAGCGATGCCCTTGCAATCTGACAGACTGGAGCGCTTTTGCAAGGAAGAGTGGGCAAAAACTGCCAAGTCAAGATGTGCCATGCTGACAGGCTCCTACCCAAGAAGACTAAATGCTGCAAATTATATCAAAAGGTGCTTCTAGAAAGTATTAGTTTAAGGGTGTGCACACTTATGAAACCAGCTTATTGTGCATTTTTTTATATTTTTTACAGATTTGGTTTTCAATTGAATTGTACAGGTTATAGATCACATTAAAGGTGGAAAAAGTTTTGAAATTATGTATTGTGGTCTCATTTTTTTATATCACAAAACCTGGCATTTTAACCGGGGTGTGCAAACTTTTTATATCCACTGTACATGAAAAGCTTGAATTGTTTTACCGACATTTCAAATTTTATGAAATTCTGTTCCTCAAGATATATCCGAAACTTGCTCACCTCCAGTTATCACACAAGACCAGGTCCTTAAAAGTGCTATCAAAACCTAAAAATACTGTATAGATGGGTTCTGACAATATCCCTAGATGCACCTTAAAAAGCATGAAGTATGACTTAGCCACACCCCCTAACACTGTTCAATCTCAGCCTCCATACAAGTTTTGTACTAAGCAAATGGAGAACAACTACAGTCATTCTCCTACATAAGGGAGGATCTTCCGCAGATCCAGGCAATTACAGACGCCACTGTCCCACTTTACTTAGTTTTTATTACGCCAATCTCTGAATATAATGCTCTACCCCTTTGGGAAATATCTATTCAGACACATGCAACAAATGGAATGCCCACAGAGATACCTTACTAGAAAAATACAAGGCTTAAACACCATGTCCTTCATGGACATATTCAATGCCCTGTCACTATACTCAATACCCCACAGACTGCTAAGAGAAGACCTGTGTCTGGCATACAGGACATAATCTGATTCAACAGTGATGGATTTTTTGTACATCAGCAAGTCAAATGGCATTAGAAATATTTAGTCTAGGGATCTAAACCTCTTTTGCAACATCAACAGAACAGTTTGGAGGGACAGGTATATCTCAGACAGGATACCGCTGCTCTGGAACAGACTCCCCATCCAGATAAATCAAAGTTCATTCCTGTCCACATTCAAGCTTGGCTTGGCTCTATGGATGGGAAACTGAAAATTTACCCCAGGACTCTCCCCTGTGCCACTAACTGACAGAGGCAGCTCCTAAATGCTTTATCCCATAGATGGTGTGATGACAGGAAGTACTGCCATCCATTCCAGCAGAAGTAGAGCAGTGGATGTGTAACATATGCCAGCACAGCTAGATAGAATTTTATAAATAATCATACGTTATTTGTAAATCAAACCGATTTGTACAGATGCTTATGTTGGAAATGTCTTTCTAAAGCTGCTTGTGTTAAAAATGTAACAACAGTGTGCCCTGCGAGAAAGCAAAGAAATGTACATGCATTATTGTAAATGTTTACAAATGTATACATTGTGATAGAGGATACTGGAAGAGGTTAATCTCACTCCAGCCAATTTTAAAATATATCTGAAATTAAATTACTTTACGGGTTAAGCCAAAAAGATGCTATCCAACAGTTTTGAAAGGTGCCAGAGATGCAATGTCTGTGCTAGAGAATAGTTGGTACCTCCTGCAGGAAGAATAGAATGGTTCTATTGTTTTATGGCTTCCAGATGCTTTAATAAAATTTAGCTAAAAGTCTAGTGTGTATTGTAGCACATAGGTGCTAAACCCTGGCAGCTTCTAGTGATGGGGGATAGTGGGGGAAACAGAGTCAGATAACCAGATGTGTGTGATGTCATTCTGTACGCCAGAAATAATAGACAGACATTAGTAGGAGACTGCTCACAGTATTCTGCATTCTGTCCTTGGAAACCTGACTAGAAAGACCCTGGCCCACATTATCTTGCATTGCAGTAGTAAGTAACTTAACTAGGGAACAGTAATTATTTTAGTCACTCAGGAATAGATACCAAGATTACCTAAATACTGTTTTCTGTACATGTGTGAAACTTTCCATCTGTGTTATTGTTAATATTTCCTCTGATTGAAGTTCTCGTGTTTACTGTAAACAGAAATTTAGCACTTTCACGTTCTATTATTACTTACTATTAAATATATGTAAGCTTCTCATTATGGCTAGTCCTTTTAGAAAAATATTTCCGTTTTGAGAGTATTTGCATATATTTATTTGGTGATAACTCTGACCACTCCTGAAAGCCTTGCTATTTGGTCAACATTACCATTTGCATTAATATTAACTTGACTTAGTATAAATGGATACCCATTTATACGCTTTACAGTAACTGACTGGTGGCAGTGAATCTACCTTATAGTCTGGACAAAGTTGGTAGAGAGGGTAATCTGTGCCAGCCTTTCCCAGGTGTGTGTGCATAAAATCTCAGAATGTGTGTGCCAGCTACTTAGAGCAGGAACACGAAGCACTGATTTCACAGAAAGAGTGGTGGAGGACTTGGCTGAGGACTTAACTCTGCAGCTGCACCAGTGGGGAGCCTTATTGGGGACCTGGAGAGAGAATCCCAGACCCTGGGCTGAGTGTTTTCCCTGTGTGTTTTTAAGGGAAACTCTGCTTGATGCAGAGAGGTCTGTATCTGGAAATATTAAGTGTATCCATTTGTATTCCAAGTGAACTTCCCTCCAGTGTCAGTGGTGAGGACTGATGCTCCTTGACTACCGGCCAAGAGTGGGGACATCACAGAGGAGTTCCCTCAAATTATCTATGATACCCAGTTATTCTCATTATGAGTAGTAGTAGTTTGTAATTGTATCAGCAGCTCTACTAAATTTACTTAAACTCTGGATTTTGTTTAATTAAAGGAGCTAGCAACTGGTAACACTGTTACTTCTTGGTACACTTAGGACGACAGCTGTTTGGCACTACCAAATTTATGGCTGAAATTAGGGTCTCCCTCTTAGCTCTAGTAACAACAACAAAAACACTTGCTTTTGTCCCTCTCCACTAGCATATGTACAATTTGACTTTTTTTTTTTTTAACAAAAAGGATACACAAGAATGTACACGATATTTCTACCTTAATTTCCTTACCTGCAAATGGTCTCTCAGATTGTTTTTTGAGAACGGGTTGCAGCCCGCTCTGTTCCACCCTCACTTCGCTCAGGCTCCACTCCGCTCCCCTATCCCCTTTTCCACCCACTCCTGCTCTTCCTAGACTTATACCCATAAACACAACCCTCAGCCAATCTGATTCATTATTCCTCAAAACCTCCACCCAATCATACTCTCCCTCCTACCTAGCTCTACTACCTCATATCATTCCATCTCTATCTCCTCCCATTACTAACTCCAATCCCCTCCCTCTTGCCCACCTCCCTTACATAACATACAACTATCCTTCACATATATCAAAAAAATATCTTTCTCTCAAAGCATCACATCCTCTAGAATAAAAAAATATAAATTGCCCTTCTTAATATCCAAATTCCCCAAAATGAGGAGGCATAAACAACCTTCAATTCCACTCAAATACTTGTCAGACCAGCCACTCTGGAAAAGTAAATACCACTCCCTCTCTCTATTGGCCTTGCTAAACTTACTAACAATTGCTACAATCTTCACATCTTTTCACTCAACCCCCTTCCAACCCCCTCATTCCACTCCACCTCAAATATACACCTTACCACCTTCAAACCAGTCAAATTTTTCATAGCTAGCTCCATCTTTATTCTACCTTTACCCAAACTAAACAGACAAAATCTTACTGCCCTAACTCAACCAGTGTATCCCTAAAATATGATAGAAACTTTAGTAAATACCTAAAAAACCTATTCCAAACTATGTCTAAGTTATCCCTGTGTGGGGACATACACCCAAACCCAGGGCCAACCAACAATCACCTAACATCATCACCTGACCCTTCTGACCAAACAAATAACTACCTGAAATCCACCATTCCCACTACTGACAAATCAGACTTAGTAATACTACATATGAATATCAAAAGCTTAAACAATAAAATCCATGAACTCCATGGCAACCTAGCACACTACATTCCAGACATTGCTCTGCTCAAAGAAACCTGGTTAAAACCCAGCACAAGTTCAAAACACACACTGTCAGCAGTCAGGAAATCTCAAAAAGGTTTTCTTGTGTAGTCAAACACAAATAGCAGCAACCAAAGAAATCAGCAATAAAATCCACTTTAATAGTAAAACTGTAAAACCACCGGATTCAGTGTTTTCATCCCCTGACCAGGGATTTCATCAGAATCAACACTTGTTTCATTTGAATCAGTGTCCATTGTGATTCTCTCAGCTCCACCAAAGGAAAAAATTTCTGCAAGGCAGTCTTTTAATGCTGGAACTGTGTCTGCCAATGAATTAATGTTCACAGACTGATTAAAACCTAGCACAGACAGTAAAGAAATCCCGCCCCCAGGCTACAACATTATATGCTCAGATAAGCTAAATAAAAAAGGTGGTGGTGTAGCCCTACTCTACAAAAATCACCTCACCCTAGAAACGCTTCCTAAGATACTCTTTCAAGCTAACAATACCAAAATATTACATGCCAAACTAAAAATCAACCCCCGAAAAAACATACATATCATAGGACTGTACATGTCACCAGGAGACAATAGCTCATCCTTGGAAACCTTACTACACTGGTGTTGCAATAACCTTCCTCAAGAAACACTTACTATAGGGGATGTCAACATAGACTGGGCAGAGTGTAACTCTCTTCAGCCCAAACATCATATTAACCTTCATGGGTTCACTCAATGCATCCAGGTACCAACTAGAATTCACAAAAATTCTGATAGACGATCCACCCTAGACTGGATGCTAACAAACAGACCTGCACTCTACCCCCCCCTCCTCAGGTAATCTACCTGACAGCCTCAGTGATCACTCACCCACTTACCTAATTTGAAAGAAAACAATGCAAACCAAGCAACCAGTACTGCTACAAATAAGAAATAAAAAACAACTGAACCCCAATAAACTTCTAGACACTCAAACATGGTAACTGGTCACCCCTAAAAACCCTACATGATGCAATAAAGCATTTCAAAACCATTTTTCTCTCCATTCTTGATGTTCAAGTACCAATCAGAACTCTACGTGTTAATCTAACTATGCCCCTTGGTTAAGAAAAGAAACACAATCTTCTCAGACTAAGGGACAAGGCATGGTCTTCCTGGAAAACAAATAGATCCCAACTCACATTTCAAACTTACTGGGAACTTAGGAATAAAGCAAAAAAAAGTACAGTTTTGTACCTACCATAAATGTAGATGTTCGAAGATCCACATTGCTGCAGTCCTTACACTTGGGTAGTCCGCTGTCCTCGGTCGGCCCGAATATCAAAGTATTAGGCTGACGTCGGTCAAGGCGCTTTAGACTGACATCAGGACGTCAGGGTACAAATGCGCATGACCGACGTCATATCCTCAGTCTTTTCTTGCCCCAGATGTCAGAAGACCCTAAACAGAAAGGTCAAAACCAAAAGACAGCAAAAAACAACCAACCACCCATGCACTAAACATATGTACAATATATACAATATCAACAATATTTACAACCCAACCCACACAACCGCCTCTAACTACAGAGGGGAAGGAGGGAGGGTAAATTGGACTGCAGCAATGTGGATCTTCGAACATCTACATTTATGGTAGGTACAAAACTGTACTATGTTCTTCATCTCACATTGCTGCAGTCCTTACACTTGGGTAGAATCCCAAAGCAGAGATAAGGGAGGATGGCAAAACTATAAAGCAGTAGGAGCTGCCAAAATGCCCTGTAAAATTGCAGTGGCAAAACCAGCCCTAGATTTAGAGTAAAGTGGAAGGTGATAATGCTTAGAGAAAGTATGCACTGAACTCCAAGTAGCTGCCTCCAAAATATCCTTAGTTGCCACCCCCCTTAAAAAAGCTGTAGAAGTGACAGTAGCCCTAGTGGAATGAGGCCTAATCCCAGCTGGAATCTCCTTACCATGATGGGAATAACAGAAAGCAATACAAAACCCAATCCACTTAGAAATAGTTTGTTTTGACACAGGCTTGCCCTGAGAACCCAAAGCAAAAGAAACAAATAACTGCTGAGACTGCCTGAACCCTTTAGTTCTGCTCAAATAATATCGCAACTGCCTGTGTACATCCAAAGTGTGCAAAATCTTTTCCCCTTTATTTTGGGGGTTTGCATAAAAAGTAGGCAAATGAATAGTTTGGTTTAAAGCCACACTAGAAACCACTTTAGGCATAAAGGAAGGATTAGTGCAAAGATACCCTATCCTTATGGAAAATTAAGAAAGGCTCAACTGCCATAAGGGCCTGTAATTCAGAAACCCTTCTTGCAGAGGTAATGGCCAACAAAAAAGCAGTCTTCCATGATAAATATTTCAACTCGGCAGTAGCTGCAGGCTCAAAAGGTTGTAAAGTGAGTTTCTCCAACACAAAATTGAGATCCCAAGCAGGAGTAGGAGCTCTACGTGGGGGTCTTATATTCTTTGCCCCTCTAAGGAATTGCTTAAACAAAGGATGAGAAAACAATGGTGGGTCACAGTCATAGTGAGCAGAAATTGCTGCAGCATGAACCTTAATAGAAGAAAAGGACAAACCTTTGTCCAGTAACTCAGTAAGATATTGAAGAGCCACACTTAAATTAGGCTCAGAAACATCAAAATCCTTCGCTGTACTCCAAAATAAAAATCTCTTCCATTTATCAGTGTACACTTTCCTTGTACTAGGCCTTCTGGCCTCCAAAATAACATTCAGAACTTGCTGTGGAAGCTGAGACCCTCCAGGGTTCAAAACAGAATATGCCAGGCTGTTAGGTGAAGAGAGTGAAGTCTGACATTGAGTAAATGACTGTTCTCCTGAGACAGTAGGTGTGGAATCGAAGGTAAAGGCCATGGAGGCTCCCGTACCAGACTTCTCAGTAATGGGTACCAGTGCTGTCGAGGCCAATCTGGAGCTATCAAAATCATCCTTGGCTTGTCCTGTCTGACCTTCAGGAGTACCTTTGGGAGGAGAGGCAGAGGTGGAAAGGCATACACATGAAGCTTGCTCCAATTGAATGAAAGAGCATCCACTTTCCAAGCTGTGGGATGAAACCTTTTTGTGCAAAACTTTGGCAGCTGGTAGTTTAGTGGAGAAGCGAACAGATCTATGTCTGGAGTTCCCCATAACACTGTCAATTTCTGAAATACATGAGGATCCAATTTCCACTCGTGGGGATCCATAATTTGTCTGCTCAACACATCTGCTAAGGAGTTCTGTGCTCGGCAGAAACCTTGCCTGAAGATTTAGCTGTAAACTGAGAGCAGTCTCCCACAAAATCATTGCTTGTCTGCATAGAGGATAAGAATGTGTTCCCCCTTGCTTGTTGATGTACCACATGACAGTTGTGTTGTCTGTTAGAACCAACACCTGCCCTGGAAGAAGTAAATCCTTGAAAGCTATTAATGCAAATTGGACTGCTAACATCTCCTTCAAGTTGATATGTAGATGTTGAAGTCTGGCAGGCCACGTGTCTTGTACCCACTTTCCATTTAGATGAGCTCCCCAAGCTTTGTCTGAGGCATCTGTCGTTAGAATCTGACTCGCCTCTGGCCGGGTCACAGAGAGTCCCTTGTTTAGGTGACATTCCTGAGCACACCACAAAAATTCCTTTTGAATGCAAGGTATTATTTGAATGACAGTGTCCATATCTTGGCAGTGCTGTGTCCATACATTTGAGATACCATTGTAGCTTCCTCATATGCAGTTTGGCATTGGGAAGCACCAGAATACAAGATGCCATGAACCCCAAGGCTTGAAGGACTGTCCTTGCAGTCAGCCTGGACTGATGAGACAATTGATGGAAGTACAGAGAAAGATTCTTTTGTTTGTCCGGGGTCAAAAAGGCCATCTGGGATGCTGTATTCAGTCTCACACCCAGAAAGCACATGTCCTGAGAGGGTACTAGACTGGACTTTATTTCGTTCACAGAATACCCCAGGCATCTTAGCACTGCTATCACATAGTGTAAATGATGAAGAAGTTCGTCCTTTCCTTGGGCCAGAATCAGGCAATCGTCCAAATAAGGATAGATCTGTATTCCTCTTAGCCTGAAGAAAGCTATCACTGGAGCCAGAACCTTCGTGAATACTCTGGGCACAGTAGATAAGCCAAAGGGCAATGCAGAGAACTGATAATGAGAAGTCCCAGCTTGAAAACGCAGATACTTCCTGCAACTTAGCCTGATAGGAACATGAAGGTAAGCCTCCTTGAGATCCAGAGTCACCATCCAGTGATCTTTGCCCAGCAGAGGTAAAAGCTGTTGTAACGTCAACATTTTGAACTTGGGAATGTCCAGATAAGTGTTGAGGATAGATAAATCCAGAATTGGTCTCCACGTGTTCCCCTTCTTTGGTACTAGGAACAGGCGAGAATAAAATCCTAGGCCCACTTCTGGCAGAGGGACCGGTTGTATGGCCCCTATTTGGAGCAGCAGAGAAATTTGTTTGTGAGCCTCTAGTCTTTGCTGAGGAGGAACGTCCGGCATGCCTTTGAAAGGAGGCAAGGTATGGAAATAAAACCTGTAACCTTGGTGTATGATATCTAATACCCATCTGTCTTGGGTAATCAAACTCCAATTTTCCTCGAAGAGTGCCAACCTTCCTCCCAAAGGTGCTGCCATGCGAGAAGGATCTGGCAGCTGAAAAGGTAGGTCATTGGGCCTGTTTACGAAAGGACTGGCCCCTGCCCTCATCCGAAGAATGTGCAGGAGAACTCCCTGTTCTAGGTCTAAAGGAGCTCTGAGCTCTGCCCCTACCACGTCTAGATCTACCCCTAGACTGTGAATCATAAGAAGGGTACGTCCACCCCTTAGCAGGCCAATTCCTACTAAACTTCGGAGGCTGAACTTGCAAAAAATCTTTAACAGTCTGCATAGACTTAGCCTTGTCCTCCATTTTCTTCAAGACTGACTCCACAGGTGAACCAAACAACACATCAGACTGTAAAGGAGCATCCAAAATCCTTGTCTTAACATGTTCAGATAAATTCTGATCCCTCAGCCAGGCGTGCCTGCGAAGAACTGACCCAGTGGCAGCCACCCTAGACGAGGCCTGTACAGCATCAAAACCACATTGTAAAGAATGCTTACCCACCTGTTCAGAAACATGTACTAAATCTTGCAATTCCTTACACTCAATGCCTTCCGCCAGAGCATCTACCTTAGACTTCAATTGAGAAAGAAGATAGTTTTGATATTTCAACATGTGAAACTGGCAATTCAAAGCCCTCATAGCTAAAGTGGAAGAAGTATAGACTTTCTTTCCCCATCTATCCAAAGCTCTGGCCTCTTTATCTGGAGGAACCGGATTTTTTACAACAGAGACCTTGACACCCTTAGGTCCCTGACTAACAGATTCTGGGTCCGCCCTAGGACTCTTATAAAGATATTTATGAGCCTCAGGCACCCTGTAATACCTATCCGGTTTAACAGGAGCAGGAGGCAAAGAATCAGGATTAAGAGAAGCCTCTGCAAACACATCTTCCACAACATCCAGAACAGGAGGTATAGCCAAAGGCCTATGCTGGGGTAAAAGCAAAAATTCCCTAAGCCTTTTCCTGGAATCAGAGAAGTCCTGACCTTCCCACTTAAAATGTTCCCTCATGGAATGAAGAGTCTCTGAAAAAGAAAAATCATCTGGAGGAGAAGCAGAAGAAGGAGTTGAATCATCTGCATCAGAATCAGAATAAGGAGAGTACTCCTGCAAGTCTTCAGCCGAAGACTCTGAAACATCTGAAGCCTGCTCAAAACTCCCCAACTCTGGTTCCACCCTAGGCCTCTTATCTGGAGGGGGCAAAGAACCTCTAATCAAAGTAATTAAATCTTCTGCCATTTTAAGCATGTGCTTCTTGGGCACAGATCCTGTAGAACTAGGAGTGACACCAACAGAAGCTAAACCTGGCCTGCCTCTGGGAGAAGCCTTAGAAACAGAAGGAGAGGGCCTAACCACCTTAGGAAGGGAGGGGAGTACAGTAACCTGAGAAGCCCCTTCAGCCTGACCTGCCTCCTGAGAGGCCACATCCTGCAATAACAAAGTCTCCCCCTGGGACTCCAGAGAAGCCTCTGGCGGAACCACCGGTTCCACTGACGCCTCTAAAGAACCGGCGTCTGGTACGGACGACTCTTCTTGCCTGGGCTTAGCTGCTTTGTCTTTGCGCTTCTTCGAAGAAGCGGGCGTCGGAGCATCCGACGGCATCTTATAATTGCACCGCTTCCCAAAGACCAACCTGGCACAATCTAACCTTCGCTTAATAGTGTGCTTATTGAACCTAGCACAAAAGCGACACCCAACAACGTTGTGCTCAGGCCCCAAACAAGGAATACACAAAGTATGATAATCTCTATGCGGTATCTGTTTCCCACAAGAAATACAGTTATTCACTTTTTCTGACATCCGGTAAACCACTGAGGCAAGAAAAAACTAAAATATTCCCCAACGGGGTACTTAGCCAACTTTGACTCGGTCTGAAACTCCGAATTTTCAGAACGCCAAACGGCACTTGCAACGCTGCTTCTGCATCGGACCATGCGGCAAAAAAGACTGAGGATATGACGTCGGTCATGCGCATTTGTACCCTGACATCCTGATGTCAGTCTAAAGCGCCTTGACCGACGTCAGCCTAATACTTTGATATTCGGGCCGACCGAGGACAGCGGACTACCCAAGTGTAAGGACTGCAGCAATGTGAGATGAAGAACATCAAACAAAGAAGATAAAATTAATTACTACACCAATACACAGGACAAATATCACAAAAAACCCACAAAACTTCTGGTCCTCAATTAATAACATCCTTAACCCAGGCAAAATAGGAACCCCTCCCCCAAATACCAATAATAATAATACAGAAAATATAGCTACTCAGTTTAACAAATATTTTACAGAAACCATCCTGGAACTAGCAAAAAACAAACCCCATCAACAAACAATTCCTCAATCCCCTCACCTGCTACCACTCACACCTTCTCACTCCAACAGGTTGCCACAGATACCATTAAAAACTCCTGAAAAAACTAAAGCCAACAACACTCTCAGCTGACAATCTACCCACAGAAAACTTAAAATTAACAGCAGATGTCATTGCATACCCTACGTCCATACTGATCAACAGATCAATTGCGGAACAACAGGTCCCACCCATCTGGAAAACAGCCTATATCATACCCCTCCATAAAGGCGGCCCATCAAATGAATTAAACAACTACCGACCAATAGCAATATTATCCCCACATTTTAAAATTCTAGAAAGAGTAATTCATAATATTTGCCTATCTGTTTAATAACAATCTCCTCACCAACACCCAGCACGGTTTTAGGCCTTTCCATAGCACAATAACTGCATTGATATCATTTACTAACACCATAAATCTTCACAAGAGCAATAATCTCTGTACCTCCTCCATCTTCCTGGACCTTTCTAAAGCATACGATATGGTCTCCTCTTTCCCATTTTCTTAACACCCTAACAGACCTTTACTTCAGTAACTCCTCATTAGCATGGTTCAAATACTATTTTACAGGGAGACAACAAGCAGTCTCATGGCAAAAGACCCTATTCACCCTTATTACCTGTTGAACCAGGCATACCACAAGGCTCCATATTAGGTCTACTCCCATTCTCTATTTCCCAACAACCTCCATCTGGCCACCACTCATGCATCTCTCATCCAATATGCAGACAATTCTACTGTGATATGTTCTGCATCATCCCTAGCTGAATTAGAAACTCTCAACCAGAAAGCATTTTAAGAAGTTGAGTCCCGGCTAACAAATGCTAAATTATTCTTAAACCCTAAAAAAAAAAAAAACTATTAGTATTCTCCCCTAACAAAACCCCTCCCTCTCCTTATGCTTTCCAAATTATCTCGCACAGTAACACCTGCATAACCCCTCACAACACACTAAATTACTAGGCATAGATATTGACAATAAACTTAGATTTGATATGCACATAGTTCAGACAATTAAAAAAAGAACACAAAAAACTTGGCACACTACACAGAAACAAACACTTTTTCACAAAAAACACCAGAATTGCCATAGCCTAAACCCATCGTCTTTCCACCTTATTATATGCAGCACCCATTCTCACTAACCTTAGAAAAATTGAACTTCAAAAACTTGAAGTCTGCTACAATAAAGTAGCAAGGTTTGCCACAAACTCACCTGCTAGATCTCATCACTGCCTAGCACTCAGGCAACTTAACTGGTTGGAATTCCAACATCTCTTAAACTACACACAACTATTAATGGCCCACAAAATCCAAACTGACCCTGAAAAAATACCTGCCTTACAAACACTTCTGCAATCCTATACCTCTGGCAGACCTCTTCACTCCTCAAGAAGAAACCTTATTAAAACTAATACAACTAAAAATCAGGCTGGGGATTCCCTCTTTTCTAACTACATAGGTAAACTCTGAAATCCCCTACCAAACACTCTCACCTCCCTATCATCCCATATATTATTTAAACCTTCATTAAAAAATCATCTGGTTAGTAAATTGATATGTCCATGCTCTACCCCTGGCTGATACAGTGATTAGGCATCAATCACTTTCTCTAGTTAAATTCTTTTCTCACATTTCTATTTCTATTCACTCTTATGACATTATACAAAGCTACAGTTAACATAAACAATAAGAAAGCATATGTACTGTTCCTATATTTCTACACTGAGAAATAGGGCTGACGTTTTTCTTCCATCCCAGATGGCATGTTTATTGTATATTCTGCTGTTTTATAATATACTGCCAGTATAAGACGCTGACCGGTTCGACTCTCAGCTAGTGCGTCTTCTGCATGGAGACATGCATGCATGGGTGTACCTTCGTTGAAGGTTGTGCGTTAGGCTGGCAACTCAGCACGTAAAAATCAATTGCCAATCATTAGCGGACCGGAGTTCCGCTGTGGCGACCCCTAACCGGGAAAAGCCGAAAGACACAACAACATATTCTCAAATGTCTTCACAGAAATGTATTCTTACAGAATTATATACTAACAGTCTTATAAATATAATACTAGGGCATTCCCAAATGTCTTTTTAGAAATGTATACTTAGAATTTCTTGTGTGAATTTATGTTACATTGTGATTCCTGTTTTTTATTATCTGTATACGTATTACTCCTCGTGCGTATTATCTGTTGAGTTGGAGCATTTCTCCCCGGGCCTTCACTGAAAAAGGACAGGTGTCCAGTCGGACTTTTCCGGTAAACAAAAATAAAATAAAAATAAATAAACATATAAATATATAACTACTGAGCATGGGATTGGTATGGCCAATCACTAAACAAATGGGATAGATTTACTAAAGCACAAAAAGGGAAACTGTCTATGCTTAAAATGGTTTGCAAGGGCAGCTAGCCTAGTACTTACCTATGAACAAGGGTTGCCACCTTTATGAGGTTAAAACTAGACTTAAGGCCACGTCTCTCTCACCTCCCATGTCCCACCTACTTCCTGCCTATTTCTTGACATCATCATCACGTCACACACAGGGGAAAGTACAGTTGTGTACACTTACCATAAATGTAGATGTTAGAGTGTATTCACTGTTGTAGTCATCACCTGTGGGTTATCCCTACTGCAGTAGCCCTCGGCCGGCCCGAATACCAGAACCAATGTTTTTCTGTGTTGGCTGCTGTCACTTGCTGGCTGACATCAGGGCGTCAGTGCTATAAAGGAAGGCAGTCGACGTAATTACATCAGTTTTTCTTGCCCTAAACAGTCAGAGGCCCAAGTAAATATTGTGAAGTGGTCCTGGTGGCTAAAAGCCGCAGTTAGAACCTTATGTCTCCCTAAAGAAAGGAGATACAAGGGGGAAAGAGGTGGAAAACCAGGACTGCAACAGTGAATACACTCGAACATCTACCATTTATGTTAAGTGTACACAACTGTACTATGTTCATAGTGTGTCACTGTTGCAGTCATCACCTGTGGGAGGATTCCCAAAGCTGAGGAGAGGGATAGTAGGATTAGTAACAAACCCTAGGCATGGGTCAGCATGCCCTGTAGAACTGCAAAGGCAAACCCAGCCCTAGCCTTAGAAAATAGAGGTAGGTGGTAATGCCTGGTAAAGGTATGGACAGAGGTCCAGGTAGCAGCTTCCAGGATGTTCCTGGTGTGAATTCCTCTGATGAATGCTGTGGAAGTGGAGGCTGCCCTAGTGGAATGGGTTTGAATAGACTTTGGGGGGGGGGGTTCCCATGCAATCTGTAGCAGAAATGGATACAGTGTGATATCCATTTGGAAATGGTTTGTTTGGAAATGGGCTTCCCCTCTGCCCCTGGGGCAAAGCTGCCAAGTAGTTGGTCTGTTTTCCTGAAGGGTTTAGTACAGTCCAGATAGTATATGAGCTGTCTGTGCACGTCTAGTGAGTGCAGAATTCTTCCACCCTTGTTTTGAGGATTGGGAAAGAAGGTGGGTAGATGTATGGTCTGGTTGAGAATTATATTAGATACCACCTTGGGCATAAAGGAGGGATTGGTCCACAGGAAGACCTTGTCTGCATGGAAGATGAAGGGCTCAATGACCATCAGTGCCTGTAGTTTTGAAACCATTCTGGCTGAGTTGATAGCTAGGAGAAAAAGCAGTCTTCCAGGAGAGGCATCTTAGTTCTGTTGAAGTAGAAGGCTCGAAGGAAGGTAAAGTTAGTTTTTCCAAAACATAATTCAGGTCCCAGGCTGGAGTGGGTGGCCTTCTGGGAGGTATGATATTATAAGTCCCTCTCACGAATTGTTTAATCAAAGTATGGAAAAACAGGGGATGTTCTGTATCAAAATGAGCTGAAAAGTCTGAGGTGCGGATTTTAATAGAGGAGAAGGAGAGGCCACTGTTAAGCAGCTCCACTAGGTAGTCCAGAATATTAGGGATGGAGGGTTATGAGGTATTGCCTCCTCTGGACTGGGTACAGGAGCAGAATCTTTTCCATTTTCTGCACAAGATTTTCTGGTGCCGGGCCTTCTGGCCTCTGTGATAATGTCTAGGACCTGTTTGCTTAACAGGGGCCCCTTGTTTGCCTTTAGAGTATTAGCCATGCTGATAGTTTGAGAGTCTGGTTGCAGCATCCACCCCCCCCCCCCCACCGAGTTAAGAGGTCTGAGATCAGGAGAACCTGCCTCGGAGGCTGTAAGATCAGGCCTCACAGTAAGGGGTACCAATGTTGTCTGGGCCAATCAAGAGCAATGAGGATGGCCTTTGGCCCTACCTCCCTTATTCTGATCAGTACCTTGGGGATAAGAGGCAGAGGAGGGAATGCGTACAGGAAGAGGGTGTTCCAAGGGGAGATCAACATATCCACCATCCACACTAGGTGGTGATACTCCCTGGTACAGAATTTTTTTCCAGCTGATGGGTGGGATGCAAAGCAAAGAGATCCACCTCCTGAGTCCCCCAAGCCTGAGTGATTTGCAAAAAGATTTTTCAGTGGAGCTGCCATTCATAGGGGTCCAGTAAGTTTCTGCTTAAGTGGTCTGCCAGGGTGTTGTTGACCCCTGGTAGGTGTTGGGCTATCAGGTGTAGTCCCATGGAAAAAGCTGTAAGCCACAGGATCATGGCTAGCCTGCACAGAGGGTAAAATGGGGTCCCTCCCTGTCTTTACATGTACCACATTACTGTGATGTTGTCTGTTTTGATAAGGAGAACCCCCTGGCTTGAGATGGGGTTTGAAGAATGTCAGAGCCTTTTGTACTGCCATCATTTTCTTCTGGTTGTTGCGTAAGGGAAGGTGCAGGGCATCCCAAAAGCCTTGGATGCACCTGTCTTCTAAGTGAGCGTCCCAAGCTATGTCTGAGGCGTTGGTGGTAATGGTCAGCCCGGTTGGGCAGAGATTGAAGGCAAAGACCCTTGTGCTGGCCACGGGCCCCTGTCCATCATAGAAACTCGGTCCTTATACAGGGGATCAGAGGTAGAGAGGTCTCTGGAGGTTGAGAGTGTTGACACCAAAGGTTCTTTAGTTACCACTGAATTTTTCTCATGTGAAGCCTGCCCAAAGGAATGGGAAGAATGCAAGATGCCATGTACCCTAAGGCTTGCAGGAACTTGCTCACAGTGAGGTGACGTCTGGGTGGATAGACATGCAGGAAGCTCTGCTTTTCTGGGGATAGGCAAGCCATTTTGGATGCTGTGTCCAGCAGTGTCCCAAGAAAATGACCTTCGTGGAGGATGTATGCCTTGATTTCTTCTAGTTGATGGTGTACCCTAAGGGGTTAGGAGGGTTTTGACAAAGAGGAGGTTCTTGAGGAGCTATTCTTTGCCATCTGCCTGATTGAGGCAGTCGTCCAGATAAGGGCAAATTTGTATATTTTTCCATCTGCCGAAGGCTATGGCCGGGCTAAGCATTTGGTAAATACCATGGGTGCAGCAGATAAGGCTAAGGGTAGAGCAGAGAACTGAAAGTGTTGTGAGCCTGCTCTGAAGTGAAGGAATTCCCTGCAGGATTCCCTTATGGGAATGTGGAGGTAGGCATCTTCTAGAGATGTAGAACAACTAACCAAGCATTTTTTGTCAGCATAGGCAGCAGCTACTGCAAAGTTAGCATTGTGGATTTGGGGACCACCAGGAAGGTGTTCAGAATGGGTAGATCCAGGGTGGGGCGTCAACTGCCCTCTATCCTGGGAACAAGGAATAGTCTGGAATAAAAGCCTTTGCCTGTTTTGATCTGAGGAGACAGGTTCTATTGTCCCTTGGGATAAGACAGCTTGGACTTGTTTCAAAGCCTCTGCCCAGTGACTTTGAGGTATGGGTACCTTCTTGGAATTGGTAGTTAGTAGAAGGAGAATTTGTATCCCTGAAAAATGATCTGTAAGACCCAATGGTCCTTAGTTGCAGAAAGCCAATTTTCCAAGCAGAGGGAGAGCCCTCCTCCTAGTATTTGGTGAGTGAAAAGAGGGCAGAGAGGGAGTCATTGAGGGTTTTTACCCTACAGGGATGGTTTAAAACTCCCTGCCTTTGGAGTGGAAGTCCACCGTTCTCTGCTGATCCTGTGATAGGAGTCTGGGTGGTCTGTCCCTGTGGAGCTTACCTTGCCCCTGTCTGCTAGGTGCAGGAAAGGACCAGTGTTTTGAGGGAAAATTCCTGCTGAGCCTAGGAGGTTGTACCTGAAGAAATCTTTTACTGTCTGCACAGATTTTGCTTTGTCTTCCATCTTTTTAATCACCTCTTCTGCTTTTACTCCAAAAAAGCGATCCTTATCCAAAGGTGCATCAAGTCATTTAGATTTGACATGATCAGGGAGAGGTTGTTCCTTCAACCATGCATGTCTCCTAATGACAGATCCTGACACTGCTGCCCTGCTTGCGGCTTCTAGGGTATCATATCTGCAGTGTAAAGAGAGTTTAGCCACTTGACAAGTAGAGTGCAATAAATCTACTAACTTTTTTGAATTGGCACAGTCAGGAAAGGTAGAAATCTTTTGTTTTAATAGTTCCAAAGTGTGTTGAAATTTTAACGTGGAACTGACAGTTGAGTGCTCTGATAGCTAAGGTTGCAGAGGTGTATACTTTTTTACTCCATCTGTCCAGAGCTCTGGAATCCTTGTCAGAAGGAATAGGGTTCTTTTTAGAAAGTACAGTTGTGTACACTTACCATAAATGTAGATGTTTGAGTGTATTCACTGTTGCTGTCATCACATTTGGGTTATCTGCTTGCAGTAGCCCTCAGTCAGCCTGATTATCAAAGTCTTGGGTCCTGTGTCGGTTGCTGTCTCATCTTCCATGACGTTAGGTAGTCATGGGTATAAAGCATGCAGCCGACACCATTACATCAGTTTTTCTTGCTCTGATGTCAGGTGCCCCCCTAATGGGAAGAAATTAAATTTATATATATATATATATATATATATATATATATATATATGTATACACATACATACATACATACACATACATACATACATACACAAGGTTATACCTCCAACAAAAAAGCAAATACACCAAAAAGCTTTTAAGCATAGTAAAGCAGAGTAGAGGTATAGCCAAAAGAAGTCAAGGGGCTGGAAGGAGGGTAAAGTACAGTTTTGTACCTACCATAAATGTAGATGTCCGAACAGGATAGCATCTGCAGTCCTTACAAATGGGTTGTCCTGTCGTCAGGCAGCCCTTCGGTTGGCCGGATTCCAAAGTCTGGGTCTGGCCTCGGCTGGTATCGCACTTCACCCGACGTCATAGCTGCAGTTCTTCGGGTATAAAGGCATCAGCCGACGCCATTTTCCTCAGTGTTTCTTGCCCCAGATGCCAGTTGCCCTCTTGGATAGCTAAATTTTTGGATAAATGCCAATGTTTCCAAATAGTAGAAGGCAAACACAAAAAATTATCATGTATGTACATATATACAAACAAATACACCATAAGAGATCCCCCCCAGCTAGCTATTAGGTGGGCAAATACCCTAGGAGTACCACAGAGGGGAAGGAGGGTGGGTAATCCTGACTGCAGATGTTATCCTGTTCGGACATCTACATTTATGGTAGGTACAAAACTGTACTATGTCCTTCAAGGATGCATCTGCAGTCCTTACAAATGGGTAGAATACCATAGCCAAACTAGGGGAGGAGGAAGAAGAAATTATGGTGTAGTTAGGATCCCTTGCAAAACAGCAGTGGCAAACCCTGCTCGGGATCTAGAGTATAAAGGTAAGTTATAATGCTTGGCAAATGTATGCACGGAGGTCCAAGTAGCAGCCTCTATAATGTCCTTGGTAGCCACTCCTCGTAAGAAAGCTGTGGTAGTGGCTGTAGCCCTTGTAGAATGAGGCCTTATGTTCTGTGGAATTTGCTTTCCATGGTAGGAGTAACAGAATCTAATGCAATTTCCTATCCACTTGGAAATTGTCTGTTTGGAAATTGCTTTTCCTTCCCTTCCTGTTGCATATGCTACCAGAAGCTGGTCAGTTTTTCTATTGCCCTTGGTTCTGTCCAGGTAGTAGCGTAACTGTCTATGTACATCCAAGGTATGCAGCAGTCATTCCCCCCTGTTCTGTGGATTGGGAAAGAAGGTAGGTAGGTGGATTGCCTGGTTTAAAGACACTCAGGATACCACCTTAGGCATAAATGTAGGATTAGTTCTCATGGACACTCTATCTTGATGGAAGATTAGGAAGGGTTGTACTGCCATTAAAGCCTGTAGTTCCGAAACCCTTCTTGCTGAGGTAATTGCCAGCAGGAAAGCAGTTTTCCAGGATAGGTGTTGAAGATCTGCTGTTGCTGCTGATTCGAAAGGGGGAAGTGTCAATTTTTCTAGTACAAAGTTCAAGTCCCATGCTGGCAATGGTGGCTTCCTAGGAGGTTTTACATTCTTAATTCCTCTCAGAAACTGCCTGAGTAGAGGATGCGAAAAGACAGGTGGATCAAAGCTGTATTCTGCAGAAATAGCTGATGCATGTATTTTGATGGAGGAGTAGGACAGGCCTGTATGGAAAAGCTCTGCCAAATACTCCAGGATGTTGGCAATGTCTACCTTTGACACATCTTTGCCCCTCTCGGTACTCCAAATGAAAAACCTTTTCCATTTTCCTGCATAGTTCCTTCTTGTTGAGGGTCTGCGGGCCTCAAGGATAATGTCTTTAACCCTTTGGGATAAATCTGGGTTAGTTGCTCTTATGCAATGTTCCAGGCAGTCAGTTGCAGAGTTTTCAGGTTTGGATGCAGGATGTTGTAGTCGCTCTGAGTTAACATCAAGGGAATCAGGGGTAGTGTCCACATTCTCCCCCGGGACATGCTCCTCAGTAATGGGTACCAATGTTGTCTTGGCCAATCTGGAGCTATCAAAATTATCCTTGGACGTTCCTCTTTGATTTTCAATAGCACCTTGTGCATCAAAGGAAGAGGTGGGAATGCATATGCTGTCAGGCCTTTCCAACTGAAGGATAGAGAGTCCACCTTCCAAGCAAGTGGGTGGTATGTCCTTGTGCAAAATTTCTTGAGCTGGTGATTGAGTGGGGATGCGAATAGGTCTATTTGTGGCAGTCCCCATTTCTTTGTGATGGCCTTGAAGATGTCCGGGTGTAGCATCCATTCGTGAGCATCCGAGGTAGTTCTGCTTAATATGTCTGCTAGGATGTTTTCTTTTCCCGGTACAAAAATTGCTTGTAACTGAGAACTCAAAGCCATATTCCATAGGTCCAGGGCCATTCGGCATAGAGGGTATGAATGAGTGCCTCCCTGTTTGTTGATGTACCACATGACTGTGGTGTTGTCTGTCCTTATCATCAACTGGCCTTCTTGGAGAAATGGTCTGAAATTCTGTATTGCTAGTTGTACTGCCAGCATTTCTTTTTGATTTATGTGCAGGTGCAGCTGCTCTGGAGTCCATAAGCCTTGTATGCACTTGTCCAGCATGTGGGCCCCTCAACCGAGGTCTGAGGCGTCCGTTGTGATGGTTTGGCTTGGTTGAATGCTGTGGAAGGGCAATCCTGGGTTTGACTGGCATGCCTGCGCCCACCATAGGAACTCTTGTTTCAGGCATGGAATTAGTGGTATTTCGGTTTCTAAGCTGTGCCTGTGTTGAGACCATAAATTCTTTAGGTACCACTGTAGCTTTCTCATATGTAGTCTGGCATGGGGGACCAGGATTATGCAGGATGCCATGAAGCCCAAGGCCTGCAGTACTTTCCTTGCTGTTAGTTTGTTCTGCTTTGTTAATGCCAAGAAGTAGAGAGGAAGTTGTTCTTGTTTTTCTGCAGTTAGGAATGCCATCTGTTTTACTGTGTCCAATTCTGCACCTAAGAAGGTTATTGTTTGGGATGGTATCAGTCTTGACTTTGTTGTATTGACTGTGTATCCCAGGGCCTGTAGTAAGCAAATGACTCTTTGTAAGTCTTCTGTTAGCTTGTTTTTGTTGTCCGCTTGTATCAGGCAGTCGTCCAGGTATGGATAAATTTGGATTCCCTGAAGCCTGCAGTGAGCGATTACTGATGCCAGGCATTTCGTGAACACTCTGGGCGCAGTAGATAAGCCAAAGGGCAATGCTGAGAATTGATAATGCTCTGATCCTGCAAGAAATCTGAGGTATCTTCTGCAATTTGGTCGTATGGGGATGTGCAGGTATGCCTCCTTGAGATCTAGAGTTACCAGCCAATACTCCTTGCCCAGCATGGGAAGAAGTTGCTGTAGGGTCAGCATTTTGAATTTTGGAACAATGATGAATGTGTTTAAAGCGGACAGGTCGAGAATAGGCCTCCAATTTTTCTCTTTTCTTGGTACTAGGAAGAGTCTGGAGTAAAATCCCTTGCCTTGTTCCATAGGTGGTACCTTTTCCACAGCTCTCATCCTTGCTAATTGAGCTATTTGTTTTAGAGCTTCTGTCTTTTGATTTGGTGGTAGGTTTGGCATTCCTCTTTTTCCTGGTAAAGTGTGGAAATGTGGAAATGAAACCTGTAGCCTTGGTCTATAGTTTGCAAAATCCACTTGTCTCTTGTGATATAGTGCCAGTTTTTTGAAAATAATGCTAACTTTCCGCCTAAGGGTGCTTCTATTTGTTCCCTGGTAGGCGGTGTCAAAACCAAGTCACTGTGATTGTCCTGTTGCAGTGGTAGTGGTTGTGTCTGTGCCTCGTTGGTTGTTACCTTGCCACTGGCGTCCCCTGTAGGCACCTCCTCTGGATTGATTTCTGCCTCTTGAACGCCTATTCCTGCCTCTCTGAGTTTTAGAGGAGTCTGGAAAGGACCAATTTTTGGAAGGCCAGTTCCTGCTAAACCTTGGAGGCTGAACCTGTAAGAAATCTTTCACTGTTTGTACAGATTTTGCCTTCTCTTCCATTTTCTTCAGTACCTGTTGGGCAGGAGAACCAAATAAACTGACCTTATCCATAGGAGCATCTAATAGCTTTGCTTTAACATGATCCGCAAGACCTGTTCTTTCAACCATGCATGCCTTCTTATAACTGTGCCAGTCATGGCTGATCTAAATGAAGCCTCCAGTGCATCATAGCCACATTTTAAGGAATGGTTACTAACCTGCTGAATGTTATTCACCATTTCTAGAACATATTTCTTATCTAAAGAATCATCCGAGGACAGTTTCTTAGTTAACTGATCAAGCATAAACTCTTGGTATTGGATCATATGAAACTGACAGTTCAATGCTCTAGCTGAGAGAGTAGCAGAGGTGTATACTTTTTACCCCATCTCTAAGGACCTGGATTCCCTTTCAGAAGGGAGAGGGTTTTTAGCTGAGGTCGAAGCTACTGCCTTAGGCCCCTGGGAAATAGTCTCAGGATCTGCGAAAGGAGTCTTGTATAAATGGTGATGAGTGTCCGGGACCCTGTAGAACCTATCGGGCTTAGCAGGGGCTGGAGGTAAAGTATCAGGAGCAGTGCAAGCATCATTAAATGCATCATCCACAACAGGAAGAACTGGAGGTATAGCTAAAGGCCTATGTTGTGGTAAGTGTAAAAGGTCCTAAGCCTTTTCCTTGAATCTGAGAAATCTTGTCCCTGCCATTGGAATTGCTCTCTCATGGCATGTAAAGTTTCCCCAAAGAAAATTCCTCTGGTGGAGAAGCAGAAGGAATCGATTCTTCAGCATCGGAATCTTCATAAGTAGAAAAGGAGCCTCTGGATGGTCTGTATTGTCTGAATCATCAGAAGAGTCATCTGAGGACACTGGCTCAGGGGGCTCTGCTCTAGGTCTCTTTTCTGGAGGTTGAGAGGCCCTGTCTGGGTGAGATTGGGATCCCCTTATTAAAGAGATGAGATCCTCTGCCAGAGTAAGCATTTGGGAACTGGAACTGGGCCTGTGAGTGGGGGGCTTAACAGGCACAGACTTAGAAGTTTTGGCTGCTTTAGCCCTGGCAAAGGCCTTTATAGACATGGCTGCAGGAGGCCTAGCAGCACCACGTGCTGGGGTAGAAACATCCAAAGGGATGGTGTCCGATAAGTCTTGTGAAACCACAGTAGTAGGTAAAACTTCAGAGGCCGATTCAAATAGGGTAGAAGGGGCCTCGGTAGTAGTCATGGATTTGGCTGAAGATTGAACCGTTTGCTCGGTTTCGGCCGAAACCGAGACACTCGCGGTTTGCTTAACCGTGGTTTCGGCCGAAACCGCGGACCGCGAGTGTCGGTCCTTTCTTTGCTTTTAACAATTTGAGTAGTCGGAGGATCCGACGGCATTATGTACGCAAAATCTGAGCCGAAAAATTGTTCAGCAAACTCCGACCGACATCTATGCGTTCGTCAGTTGAAAGAAGCACAGGCTAAACAAGCTGCTACGTCGTGGTCTGGGCCTAAACAAGGTAAGCAGTAAGAGTGGAAATCTTTATGAGGTATTAGTTTCCCACAAGTTAAACAGTTATTCACTTTTTCTGACATCGGCTGAGGCAAGAAAGAGTCCCCAACAGGGTACTTAGCTTTTTAGAAGTCTTCGAAGTAGTATTCGGTAGTAGTAATCTCTGGATCTGACCGACCGGCACTTGCGAACAGCTTCTGCTTCGGGCGCCACGCGGCAAGAAAGACGGAGGAAAATGGCGTCGGCTGATGCCTTTATATCCGAAGAACTGCAGCTATGACGTCGGGTGAAGTGCGACACCAGCCGAGGCCAGACCCAGACTTTGGAATCCGGCCGACCGAAGGGCTGCCTGACGACAGGACAACCCATTTGTAAGGACTGCAGATGCATCCTTGAAGGACATCCAGGACTGCAACAGTGAATACACTCAAACATCTACATTTATGGTAAGTGTATACAACTGTACTATGTTCTTTGTGTTTCACTGCTGCAGTCATCAGATATGGGTAGATTCCTAAAGCTAAGGATGGGAGGAGGAATTTAGATAGCATCAGGACCAGCTATAAGGCCCTGCAAGACTGCAGTGGCAAAGCCAGCTCTGGTTTAAGAGAAAATTGGCAAATGATAATGCTTGGTGAAAGTATGTACAGAACTCCAGGTAGCAGCTTCTAGAATGTCCCTGGTATGGACACCTCTGAGAAAGGCTGTAGAGGTAGATGCAGGCCTGGCTGAATGGGGTCTAATACCCTGTGGGATATGTTTTCCATGGTGCTTATAGCAGAAATGAATGCAATGGCCTATCCATTTAGAAATGGTTTACTTTGAAATAGCCTTTCCCTCTGCCCCTGCAGCAAATGCCACCAGCAGTTGTTCAGATTTCCTTTGAGGTTTAGTCCTGTCCAAGTAAAATCTAAGTTGTCTGTGCACATCTAAGGAGTGCAGTATCCATTCCCCTTTGTTCTGTGGATTAGAAAAGAAGGTTGGCAAATGAATGGACTGATTAAGAGCCACACTGGATACCACCTTGGGCATGAAGGAGGGATTGGTCCTGAGGGACACCCTGTCTGCATAAAAGATGATGAAAGGCTCCACTGCCATAAGGGCCTGTACTTCAGATACCCTTCTTGCTGAAGTGATTGCATAAAGAAAGGCTGTTTTCCAAGAAAGGAATTTTAACTCTGCACTTGCAGATGGCTCAAAAGGAGGAAGAGTGAGCTTTACCAATACAAAGTTAAGGTCCCAGGCTGGTGTTGGGGCTCTCATGGGTGGTCTTATGTTTTTGGCCCCTCTGAGAGAAATTGCTTGAGCAGTGGATGAGAGAAGAGGAGGAGTGGTTCTGTGTTGTAATGAGCTGAAATGGCATGAATTTTGATGGAGGAAAAAGAAAGGCATTGTGAAGAATCTCAGTCAAGTATTCAAGAATCTTAGGTAAACTGGGCGCTGCTGTGTCCATCCCTTGAGTTTGGTTCCAGGCACAGAATCTTTTCCATTTTTCAGCATAAGATTTTCTAGTACTAGACTTCCTTGCCTCCAAAATGACATCCAACACTTGTTTACTGAGGGATGGTAATGGAGAGATTAGGTAATTAGCCAGGCTGCCAGGTAAAGGGTTTGAAGCTGAGGTTGCAGAATCTGGCTCTCCTGCTGTGACAGCAGGGTAGGGGTCTGAGGCAGGTGCTATGGAGCCTGCAGTGACGCACTACGCAAGAGGGGGTACCAGTGTTGGTGTGGCCAGTCTGCTGCAATCAGTATCGTCCTTGGTTTGGCCTGTTTGATCTTTAGTAGTAGCACTTTGGAGAGGAGAGGCAGAGGGGGAAAGGCATAAACTGATTTTTCCAGCTGAAGGACAGAGCATCCACTTTCCAAGCTTGTTTGTGGGGAGTCCTTGTGCAGAATTTGTCCAATTGGTAGTTCTGGGGGGGAGGCAAACAGGTACATATCTGGGCTCCCCATTTGTTTATCAACATGTTGAAATTCTTTGGTTCCAGTTTCCACTCGTGTGGGTCCATGAGGTTTCTGCTTTGTTTGTCTCCAGTTTTCCTGGCAGGAATTGAGCCTGTAGATGCACTTGGTAGCTCAAGGTTGTGTTCCACAAAGCCATGGTTAGTCTGCAGAGGGGTAAGAATGGGTACCCCCTGCTTGTTTATGTACCACATAACAGTGGTGTTGTCCATCTTTACCATTAATTGTCCTAGAAGAATGTGGTCCTTGAAGGCTGTCAGAGTATTCTGTAGAGCTAACATTTCTTTTTGATTGATATGCAGGTGCATTTGACTTGGGTCCCATTCGCTCTGAATGCACTTCCCTGCCAAGTGAGCCCCCCCCCCATGCATAGTCTGATGCGTCTGTTGTTAGGGTTTGGGCAGCAGGGGGTAGAGTGAATGGTAGTCCCTTGTTTTGGTGGCAGGCCTCTGCCCACCAAAGGAACTCTAACCGTAGGCAAGGTATGATAGGAATCATTGCTTCTAGATCCTGAGAATGTTGACACCATAGGATTTTTAGATACCACTGTAGTTTCATCATATGCAGTCTTGCATATGGAATTAGTAGAATGCAGGAGGCCATGAACCCTAAGGCTTGCAGTATTTGCCTTGCAGATCGCAGGGTTTTTGTGGCCATTAGTTTGAAGTAAGTTGTCAAATTAATTTGTTTCTCTGGCGTGAGGAAAGCTATCTGGGAAGTTATGTTCAGGCTTGCTCCCAGGAATATAATTTTATGACAGGGTACCAGATATGATTTCTTTTTGTTTATGGTGTACCCCAGACAAGTTAGCACCTTTTGTACAAATGCCAGAGGATTCAAAGGTATGTCCTGGCTTTCTGCCTGAATTAGACAATCGCCCAGGTATGGGTATATTTGAATATTTCTTTGGATGCAAAATGCAATGACTGGAGCTAGGAACTCTGTGAATACCCTGGGAGCAGTAGATAAGCCAAAGGGCAGTGCAGAGAACTGATAGTGCATGTAGCCTGCTTTGAAGCGTAGGTATCTTCTGCAAGATTCCGTGATTGGGATGTGCAGGTAGGCTTCCTTTAAATCCAGTGTTGCCAACCAGGCATCTTTGCCTAGCATAGGAAGCAACTGGTGAAGAGTTAGCATCTTGAATTTTGGAATCACCAAAAAGGTGTTTAAGATAGAAAGGTCCAGGATAGGATGCCATGAGTTGTCTTTTCTGGGTACCAGGAAACGTCTCGAGTAAAAACCTTGTCCCTTTTCCTCTTCTGGTACAGTCTGAATAGCCTTTATGCTTAAGAGACAGAGTACTTGTTTTTGAGCCTCTGGCCACTGATTTGGGGGTAGATCTGGCCAACCGTTTGGAGTTGGTAACGTGTGGACGTGAAATCTATATCCTTGGGAAACTATATTTAAAACTCATTTATCCTGGGTAATGAGTTCCCAGTTTTTTGCCTGCAGCGCAATCTTTCCCCCCTATAGCAGCAGTCAGCTGAGAACTGCTTGGAAGTTTTAAAATTAAGTAATTGAGACAGTTTACCATAGGGGGAGTCTTACTACACCCTGATTTGGAAGTGGGAGCCCCACACTGCTTAGTCCTGTGCGTACCCTGGGGCTGTGACCTGGGTGTTCTGCTGGTTCTGGGTTTGGACTGAGAAGGCATGGAAGACGCAGGAAAGGACCAATTCTTTGAGGGCCAATGCCTACTAAATCTTGGAGGCTGTACTTGTAGGAAATCTTTAACAGTTTGCATACATTTAACTTTATTTAACTTTTTCCTGAAGGTGCGGTGGTGCAGCGGTAGCGTTGTCGCCTCACAGCAAGAGGTTCTCCTGTTCGATTCTCAGCTGAAGCACCTTCTGTGTGGAGTCATGTCCTCCCTGCGGTCGAGTGGCGTTCGAAAGACATGCGTGAATGGGTGTGCCTTCACTGAAGGTTGGGCGTCGGGCTGGCACCTCGGCACCATAAAAATCGACTGCAAATCATTACCGGACCGGAGTTCTACTGTGGCGTCCCCTAATCCGGGAAAAGCCGAAAGAAAAACAACAACAACAACATCATAGATTTAGCTTTTTCCTCCATCTTTTTAAGAACTTCTGCTTTGTTGCCAAACTGGCGGTCCTGATTTAAGAGAGCATCCAGCAATTTAGCTTTAACATGATCTGGCAAAGATTGCTCCTTAAGCCAAGGATGCCTTCTACGTACAGATCCAGTAACAAGATCCTGCAAGATGCCTCTAGTGAATCAAAACCACATTGCAAAGAGAGTTTCCCCAATGGGGTACTAAGCTTTAGTTGAAGACTTCGGTTCTGAAACTTGTTCAGCAGAATGCATTAAATCCTGTAAATAAGAAGTTATGTACCTACCATAACGTTCCATGTTAGTTGTCTTCTCTCGCCTTCTTTCTTGCTTGATGGGTTCGGAGCCGATCCCTCGGCTCCGACTCGGCACTTGCTAAGCTCGAGAGTCACTTTTACCAGCTCGAGGCAGCCCCATATCCCATGATGCAAGGCGGTAAGTACCCAGATCTCGTTTGATGACAAAGGGCAATAGCACCAAGCATAAAACACTTCCAGAGGAAGAAAGAAAACTTACAGGATGGAAGAAGGACCAGGTCTGAATGGTCTTCAGCATAATAATTTCTTATAATAAGGTCTGTCCAGGCCTGGGGAAGGAGGGTCGAAGAAAGAAGGCAGAGAAGACAACTAACATGGAACGTTATGGTAGGTACATAACTTCTTAATGTTAAGTTGTCAATCTCGCTTCATTCTTGCTTGATGGGACCGCCCTAGCACCTCTATCCTGGGTGGCTCAATGGAACAGACTCTTGAGGACTGTAGAGCCAAAACTGGCTCTGTCCCTGGAGGCCAAATCCAATTTGTAATGGGAAACAAAAGTGTGAGGAGTGGCCCAAGTGGCCGCTGCACAAATAGTGTCTAAAGGAAGTCTAGCTTGAAAGGCTGTAGAAGTAGCTAAGCTCCTAGTTGAATGTGCTTTAGGTTTTGAGCACAGCTGTTTTCCCTGAGCAGATAAATTTCAGAGATGACCGAAGAAAGACATCTGGACAAGGTTACTTTAGAAACAGGAAGGCCTTTCTTATTATCCGCATAGGAAACAAAAAGTTGATCAGATTTCCTAAATTTTTTTGTTCTGTCCAAATAATATCTGAGTTGACGGTGGACATCAAGACAATGTAGTTTTTGTTCGGCTCTGTCTGAATAGTTTGGGAAAAATACAGGGAGATCAATGGATTGATTCAAATTGGTCTTTGAAGCGACCTTAGGCAAAAAGGTCGGATTAGTTCTCAAAGATACTCTGTCTTTGTGAAAAACCAAATAGGGGGGTCGAACCGATAGAGCATGAAGGTCAGACACCCTCCTGGCCGATGTAATAGCCACTAGGAATAAAGTTTTCCAAGAAAGAAATTTCAGGGAACAAGAAACAGCTGGCTCAAGGGGAAGAATCAAGGATGTCAGCACTAAATTTAGATCCCACTGAGGAGGAGGATTCCTGATTGGAGGCTTTAGTAGGAAAATTCCTTTCAAGAAGGCCCTGCAGAGCCTATGGGACATAATATTATGATCTGCACCCGACATGAAAGTTGGAGATAGCAGCCAATTGAACTCTGACTGTGGAAGAAGAGGAGCCTGCATGAAAAATCTCTGCTAAGAAGTCCAGGACTGCCTGAACAGGGCAGTGAAAGGATCAATATTCTTGGCCTTAGCCCAATAAGAGAAACGTTTCCATTTGCTTGTATAAATCCTCCTGGTAGAGGATTTTAAAGAAGTTATGATGTCTCTAACTGAGTTAGAGATCAAAGGAAGCCTGGCTAAGGAAGGAAGTGGAGCAACCATGCTGTGAGGTTGAGAGAAGGGATAGACCGTGCAGCTGACCGGATTGGTGAATCAGAAGATCTGGCACTGGGTCCAGATGCCACGGCTGCACCAAAAGGTGACGATGGAGGAACGGAACCAAACTTGTCGAGGCCAGTAAGGGGCAATGAGAATCAATTTGGCTCTCACAACGGCAGCTTTCTGCATAACTTGTGGGATCAGAGGAAATGGAGGGAAGGCATAAAGAAGTCCCTGGGGCCAATCCTGGGTCAGAGCGTCTCTGGGGGGATGGCCTGGTAGAGGGAAGAGACAGAAGAAGTCTGGGCATTTGCTGTTTTGGGGAGTAGCAAAAGATCGCAACATGGACGACCCCATTCCAGAAATATCTCTTCCGCTATAGATTGCTTGAGAGACCACTCGTGAGGCATGAGAATAGCTCTGCTCAATCTGTCCGCTACAATGTTGGTTTTCCCAGGGATATGCGTTGCTACCAGAAACCGATGAGAGGAGATCGCCCATTGCCATAGTCTGAGCGCTTCGACACAAGGGGTAGGACTTGGTTCCGCCCTGTTTGTTGATATACCAAACTACAGACATGTTGTCTGTGTGGACTGCAATTGTCCCTACGGGAAGAAAGGTAAAAAGCACTTGCAACGTTAAAAGCACTGCTCTCATCTCCAGGACATTTATGTGCAGATGGTACTGAACGGCTGCCACGCCCCATGAACCATCCTGCCCTGATAATGACCCCCACCCGATCAGGGAGGCATCCGTGGTGACAGTAGCTATCGGGGATGGGGTACAAAGTGTCTGCCTTGGTGAACCTGAGGAGATGTGATCCACCAAGCAAGATGATCTTTGCAAGTCTGTGTCACCAGAATCTGGTGACGCATTGGAAGTTGTTGGTACGACCACAGTGTGAACAGCATCCACTGAAGAAGGTGCATGTAGGAGCGAGCCAGGAAGAAGAGTAATGGCCGCAGCCATGAGGCCTAATACCTTTAGAACCATTCTGGCCTGTACTTTCTTGTTGGCTAGAATGATCCTGACAAGACTCTGAATGTCTGAAACTCTTTGATCTGTAAGGGTAGCTGACATCCAAACAGTGTTTAAGTTTGCGCCTATGAAAATAATAGACTGGCAGGGCGATAAGGATGACTTTTCGAAGTTGATCGAGATGCCCAAATGAGAACAAAAATTTATTGTGTAATCCCTGGCTTGAATAAGCTGATGCCTGGTGGTGGCTGACAGGAGCCAGTCGTCGAGATACGGAAACACCTGGAATCCTTGACGTCTCAGGTGAGCCGTGACCACTGCCATGCATTTGGTGAACACTCTGGGGGCTGTAGTGAGACCAAAGGGCAGGGCTCTGAACTGGAAATGACTGGACCCCAGCCGAAAGCGGAGAAATCTCCTGGAGCGTCTGTGAATTTTGATGTGATAGTACGCATCCTGAAGATCTATTGAGCACATCCAGTTGTCCTTCTGTAAGAAGGGCTAAATTAGCGAATTAGTAAATCACTTACCAGGAGCTGGTAAAAGGAGGACCTCATAAGCGAAGCGGCAAACGAGATCTGGGTACTTACCGCCTTGCATCATGGGATATGGGGCTGCCTCGAGCTGGTAAAAGTGACTCTCGAGCTTAGCAGTCGAGTCGGAGCCGAGGGATCGGCTCCGAACCCATCAAGCAAGAATGAAGGCGAGATTGACAACTTAACATTCCTTATTTTCAGCACAGTCAGGAATCAACATAATTTTCTGTTTAAGCAATCCAATAATATGCTGCTGATACTTTAACATGCAAAACTTTCAATTTAAGGCCCTAATGGCCAAGGTTACCCCATCTATCCAGCTCCCTGGAGTCTCTATCAGAGGGGGTAGGATTTTTGGCAGTAGTAGCCTTAATGCCCTTGGGTCCCTGTGAAATGGTCACAGGATCCTCAGTAGGATTTTTAAAAAGGAACTTATGAGAGTCAGGAACCCTGTAATATCTATCAGGTTATCTGGGAGCAGGAGGTAAAGAGTCAGGGGCCAAGCTAGATTCCAAAAAGCCATTATCAACAACGTCTAGTACAGGAGGGATAGCTAAAGGCCTGTGTTGGGGCAGGAGTAAGAAATCCCTAAGCCTCTTTTTAGAATCAGAGTAATCCTGGCTTTCCCAGCAAAAATGCTCCCTAGGAGAATGCAAGGTTTCACCAAAAGAGAAATCCTCGAGGTGTGGGGGGGGCAGAGGGAATAGTGTCCTCTGCATCAGGTTTTCTGGGAGCAGGTGGGAGGGCGTCAGGAGGTAAGCCGGATTCATGAAAGACATTATCAACCACCTCTAAGATAGGAGGTCTGGCCAAGGGTCTGTGCTGGGGCAGGTCTAGAAACTCTCTTGGTCTTTTCTTAGACAGAGGGAAGTCCTGGGCCTCCCTGTGGAAATGCTCCCTGAGGGTGTGAAGGGCTTCCCCAAAGGAAGGATCTTCTGGTGGGGAGGCAAAATGAATGTATTCCTCTGCATCTGAATCCTCATAAGCAGTCAGAGGTAGTTGTTTCTCTTCAAAAACTATCAGACTCCTCAGAATCCTGTTCTGTCAGTATTTAAGGAGAAAGGTCTCTTTTCCTTTTAGAAGTTGTGGCCTGACTAACCCCGATAAGGGTGATAAGATCCTCTGCCATTTTAAGCATTTGAGCTTGGGGTGGTGGAGCAGGAATAAAATGGTAGTTTGCCTAGGAGTGGCCTTGCCTCTAGGCCTAAGAGTATCCATTGGTCTGAGAGAAACGGCAGTAGGAGGAGAAGAAGTCAGTTTTTGACTAGATTCGGTAGACCTCCTTGGAAGCCGGAGCCTGCATCACAGCTCTGGACTCAGCCGAGGCAGAGACAAAGTACAGTTTTGTACCTACCATAAATGTTCGAGTGTAGACACTGCTGCAGTCATTATACTTGGGTTATTCTGCCATCAGGTGGTCCCGCAGTCGGCCAGAGTTCCAAAATCTTGGTCCAGCGTCGGTTGCTGTCGCCTCCTCCCTGACGTCAGTGCGACAGGGGTATATAAGATGCAGCCGACGCCATTTTCTAAAGTTTTTCTTGCCCCAGATGTCAGGTGCCTCTAAACATGTAGGCAATTCCAATTGCTAATAAAACATACATAAGAAAAGCAAAAAAACAACTTACAGCTACCAGCAAATACTCCCCATAGGTAGTAAGGGTAGAAGACATAGGTACGTACCAGTCAGTAAGAGGGGAAGGAGGGAGAGTAACCTGGACTGCAACAGTGTCTACACTCGAACATCTACATTTATGGTAGGTACAAAACTGTACTATGTTCATCGTGTTACACTGCTGCAGTCATTACACTTGGGTAGAATCCCAAGGCTGAGGAAGGGTGGCTGGTCCTATAAGGCATTTGGGGTGGCTATAAGGCCCTGTAGCACTGCAGTGGCGAAGCCAGCTCTGGATTTAGAGTATAGAGGCAGATGGTAATGCTTGGTGAAGGTGTGTACAGAACTCCAAGTTGCTGCTTCCAAAATATCCTTGGTAGGTACTCCCCTGAGGTAGGCAGTTGTGGCTGTTGTCCTGGTGGAGTGAGATCTAATGCTGCTAGGTACAGGTTTTCCATGGTATGTGTAGCAGAAACGTATACAATGTCCTATCCATTTTGAAATAGTCTGTTTTGAAATGGCTTTTCCCTGTGCTCCTGCAGCATATGCTACCAATAATTGCTCAGATTTTCTGAAAGCTTTGGTTTTGTCGAAGTAGAAGCGTAACTGCCTGTGAATGTCCAAAGAGTGCAGTAGTCTCTCTCCTTTATTCTGTGGTTTAGGATAAAAAGTTGGCAGGTGAATAGTTTGGTTTAGAGCCACACTGGATACCACCTTTGGCATAAAAGTAGGATTAGTTCGTAAAGACACCCTGTTCCTGGTGGAAAATGAGGAAAGGTTCCACAGCCATTAGTGCCTGTAATTCTGAAACTCTTCATGCTGATGTTATTGCCAGGAGCAGAGCAGTTTTCCAAGAGATATATTTTAATTCTGCTGTGTTGGCTGGCTCAAAAGGAGGTAAAGTTAGCTTCTCCAAAACAAAGTTGAGGTCCCAAGTTGGAGTAGGTGCTCTACAGGGCGGTCTTATGTTTTTAGCCCCTCTGAGGTACTGTTTTAATAAGAAGTTATGTACCTACCATAACGTTCCATGTTAGTTGTCTTCTCTCGCCTTCTTTCTTGCTGGATGGGTTTGGAGCCGATCCTCGGCTCCGACTCGGCCACTTACTAAAGCTCGAGAGCTTATTTTACCGGCAAGGGGCAACCCTATATCCCATGATGCTAGGCAACAACTCCCCAGATCTCGTTTGGAAGCTGAAAAACCTAACATAGGCCAATAAAACAAAAATCCTCCAACTGGAAAGGAGGAGGAAGAGGGATAAAAACCCCCAAAGAACGTTATCTACACTATATATATCCTAGGACACCTAGATGGTGAAACAAGGGAATATAAGGACCCTTCAAGGAAGGGAAGATCTTCTCGGTCTGTCCAGGCTAGGGGGATGGAGGGTGGGACACAAGAAAGAAGGTGAGAGAAGACAACTAACATGGAACGTTATGGTAGGTACATAACTTCTTAATGTTAAGTTGTCAATCTCACCTTCATTCTTGCTGGATGGGACCGCGTCCCTAGCACCTTCATCCTGGGTGGCTCATTGGAACAGACTCTTGAGAACGGTGGAACCAAATTTTGCTCTGTCCCTGGAGGCCATGTTCAATTTGTAATGCGAAACAAAGGTATGAGGAGAGGCCCATGTGGCTGCCGCACAGATAGTGTCTATTGGTAGTCTAGCCTGAAAAGCTGTAGATGTAGCTAGTGCTCTAGTTGAATGGGCTTTTGGCTTAGAAGTTAATTCCCTGCCTCTGAGTTGATAAATAGATGTAATCACAGAAGACAGCCACCTAGAGAGGGTTACCTTAGAAACAGGAAGGCCTTTCTTATTTTCTGCATACGATAAAAACAGTTGATCAGACTTCCTTATTTGTTTGGTTCTATCCAAATAGTATCGGAGCTGGCGGTGAACATCTAGATAATGTAGCTTTTGCTCGCTCTATTAGTATAGTTTGGGAAAAAAACTGGGAGATCAATTGATTGATTTAAATTTGTCTGCGAAGCCACCTTGGGTAAGAAGGATGGATTAGTCCTTAGAGAAACTCTGTCTTTATGGAAGATTAAGTAGGGAGGACAAATGCAGAGGGCGTGAAGCTCAGATACTCTCCTAGCAGAAGTAATGGCGACTAGGAAGAGTGTCTTCCAGGAAAGAAATTTCAATGAACAGGAGACCGCAGGTTCAAAGGGGGGAAGAATCAAGGATGTTAAGACTAAATTAACTAAAAGGGTGACTGAACACTATATTTTAAAGACTTACCAGGAGCCGGTAAAAATACGCATCTCGCAAGCGAAAGCGGCAAACGAGATCTGGGGAGTTGTTGCCTAGCATCATGGGATATAGGGTTACCTCGAGCCGGTAAAATAAGCTCTCGAGCTTTAGTAAATGGCCGAGTCGGAGCCGAGGATCGGCTCCGAACCCATCCAGCAAGAATGAAGGCGAGATTGACAACTTAACATCAGAGGATTAGAGAAAATTGGTGGATCCGTATTGTAATGAGCAGAGATGGCAGAGGCGTGGATCTTGATGGATGAGAAGGAGAGTTCTTTGTCCAGCATCTCAGTTAAGTATTATAGTATCTGAGGAATGTTTGGGACAAGAGGGTCAAGGCTGTGAGCTTGGTTCCAGGCACAGAATCTCTTCCATTTATCCAAATAGGCTTTTCTGGTACTAGGCCTTCTGGCCTCCAGAATGACATCCATAACAGCTTTGGAGAGATGCATTGCTTGCTTGACTAAGGACTCTTCCATGCAGCTAGATTTAAGGTCTTTAGCTGGCTGTGTAGTATTTGTTTGTTGTGCTGAGTCAGCAGATGTGGGATTTGAGGCAAAATCCAGGGTGGTTCTTGTGCTAAGCTCCTTAAGATTGGGTACCAGTGCTGGCGTGGCCAGTCTGGTGCAATCTGGATCATCTTTGGCTCTTCCTGTCTGGCTTTTATGAGGACCTTTGGCAGGAGAGGTAGTGGAGGGAAAGCGTATACTTGTAGGTTCTTCCAGCTGAATGAGAGGGCATCCACTTTCCATGCTTGTGGATGGTAACTCCTTGTGCAGAATTTCTGTAGCTGGCAGTTTATTGGGGATGCAAACAGATCTATGTCCGGGCTCCACCATTTCTGTGTTATCATTCTGAATATTTGTGGATTCAACTCCCATTCGTGGGGATCCATGATGTTTCTGCTTAAGTCGTCTGCCAGTGTGTTTTTCTCTCCTGGCAGGAATTGCGCTTGCAGATGAACTTGAAGGTTTATAGCTGTGTTCCATAAGGTCATAGCTTGTCTGCATAGGGAGTAGGAGTGAGTGCCCCCTTGCTTGTTTATGTACCATATAACTGTGGTGTTGTCTGTCTTTAGTAGTAGTTGTCCTGGATGCAGCAGGTCCTTGAAAGCTATAATTGCACTTTGTACAGCTGGCATCTCTTTTTGATTGATGTGAAGATGCCTTTGTTCTGTGGTCCACGTGCCCTGAATACATTTGCCTGCCATGTGTGCTCCCCAGGTGTAATCCGATGCATCTGTTGTCAGTGTTTGCCTGGCTGTGGGTTGTGTGAAAGGCTGTCCCTTGTTGAGGTGACAAGCTTGAGTGCACCACTGAAACTCCTGTTGAAGGCAAGGGATTAGTGGTATAACTGTTTCCAAACTTTGACAGTGTTGAGACCATACATTCTTTAGGTACCATTGTAGTTTCCTCATATGCAGTCTGGCATATGGAATTAGTAGTACGCAGGATGCCATGTAACCCAAGGCCTGCAGAATTTTTCTTGCAGGGAGCTGGGTCTTTGTTGCCATCAATTGAAAGTATTGAGTCAGCTGTCCTGGTTTGTCTGGCATGAGATAAACCATCTGGGCCTTTGTGTTCAAGCTGGCACACAGGAATATAATCTCGTGAGGGCACTAGTTTTGATTTATTTTCATTTACTGTGTACCCCAGGCAACTTAATAACTTTTTTTGCAAACGCCAGATGCTTTAGAAGAATGTCCTTGCTATCTGCTTGAATCAGGCAGTCGTCCAGGTACAGATAAATTTGAATTCCTTTCTGTCTGCAAAATGCAATTACTGGTGCCAGGCACTTTGTGAAGACCCTGGGTGCAGTAGATAAGCCAAAGGGCAGTGCAGAGAATTGGTAGTGCATTGAAGCAGCTATGAATCTGAGGCATCTTCTGCAGTTTTGTCTGATAGGGACATGCAGGTATGCCTCTTTGAGGTCCAAAGTCACGAGCCAAGCTTTCTTGCCCAGCATGGGAAGAAGCTGCTGTAATGTCAACATTTTGAATTTCGGAACATCCAGGTAAGTGTTTGGAGATGAAAGATCCAGAATGGGCCTCCAGGCTTTGTCCTTTCCGGGTACCAGAAAGAGTCTTGAGTAAAATCCTTGTCCTTGCTCCTGTGATGGTACCTTTTGACTAGCTCTCATATCCATGAGTGCTGTAATTTGTTTTTGAACATCCGCCCATTGATTTGGTGGCAGATTTGGCATTCCTTTTAACCTTGGCAGTGTGTGAAAGTGGAACCTGTAACCTTGAAATACAATGTTGAGAACCCATTTGTCTTTGGTGATCATTTGCCAATTGTGGTAGAAGAGTGCCAGTTTTCCTCCCAAGGGGGCTGCCAAGAAGGATTTGTTTGGCAGCTGTAGTGGGAAGTCATTAGAGCTGCTTTTTATATGGTTGTGGCCTGTCTTCCCCTTCTTTCTGGGCTGATGCAACCCATTGTCGAGGCCTGTAAGGACCTTGTGTTTGACCTCTACCTCTTGGACGTCTGTATCTTCCCCTTTGAGGTCTGTCTGTAATTGGAAAGGACCAATTCTTAGTTGGCCAGTTTCTGCTAAATCTAGGAGGCTGAACCTGTAAGAAATCCTTCACCGTTTCCATAGATTTTGCCTTATCCTCCATTTTCTTTAATACCTCTTCTGCCTTAACTCCAAATAACACATCCTGCTGCAAAGGTGCATCCAATAATTTTGTTTTAACATGATCTGGTAATGTATGTTCTTTTAACCAAGCATGTCTTCTAATAACAGAGCCTGTTAACTGCTGCTCTGCAGGAGGCCTCTAGAGAATCAAAACCACATTGCAAAGTATGCTTTCCCACTTGTTCAGCTGCATGCAATAAATCCAGCATTTCTTTAAAATTAGGAGGATCTGATTATGGAAGCATTTTTTGTTTTAACTGAGACAGTAAAAATTGCTGAAATTTTAGCATGTGACACTGGCAATTTAAGGCTCTCATTGCTAAAGTTGCAGACGTATATACTTTCTTTCCCCATCTGTCTAATGCTCTGGAATCTCTGTCAGAGGGAACTGGATTCTTGGCTGATGAGGCCTTGACTCTTTTGGGTCCCTGAGAAATAGTTTCAGGGTCAGCTACAGGGCTTTTATACAGAAATTTATGTGAGTCAGGGACTCTGTAGTATCTGTCAGGTTTAACAGGGGCTGGAGGTAAGGAATCAGGGTTTAAGCTAGATTCAGTATACACATCATCCACAATATCTAACACTGGCGGAATAGCAAGGGGTCTGTGTTGAGGTAATAAAAGGAAGTCTCTGAGCCTTTTCTTGGATTCTGAGTAATCCTGGCCTTCCCAGTGGAAATGCTCCCTCATGGTATGTAGGGTTTCCCCAAAGGAGTAGTCCTCAGGCGGTGAGGCTGATGCAATTGATTCCTCAGCATCAGAATCCTCATAAGGGGGTAAAGAGTATCCTAGGTCTGAGGATGAATCAGAAGAGATGGACACCTGGTCGGAGGAGTCATAGTCTGCATCCTGTCTAGGCCTTTTGTCAGGAGGGGGATGGGACCCCCTGATCAGAGTAATTAGGTCTTCAGCCATTTTGAGCATTTGTTTCTTAGGCATGGAGGCCTGTCCTGGAGAATGCTGTATTTGTTTCTTTGACTTTAAAGGAGGCTTAGACTTAGCTGAGGATTTAATGCTTAAGTGAGTAGGTCTGATGACACCCTCTGTAGCTGTGGGTTGCTCAGCTACTCCGGATCCCTCTGAAAAGTTAGTCTCGGTAGGCTGAAGAGCTTGTGCGTCCGAAGGCCCAGCCATCTCCACGTGGGAGTCAGAGGCGGTTTGTGGTTCTACAGAAGCCGTCGTCAGGGGCTGCGAAGGCGCCTCGCTGAAAACTGGAGAACCGGTGACTGGCCTAAAAGAGGCTTCGTCGTCAGCTTTGGGCCTCGGATGCCTTTCCTCGTCTTTGCGCTTTTTGTGTATTCCGGTCGTCGGAAGTTTCGACGGCATGTTATAATTGAATTTTCTACCAAAATAATGTCGGGCAAATACAAACTGACGTTTAATAGTGCGCTTGTTAAACCTAGCACAAAACCGACAACCAGTAACGTCGTGGTCAGGGCCTAGGCATGGGATAATATAGGAATGGAAATCCTTATGAGGTATTTGCTTCCCACAAGAAATACATTTATTAACTTTTACTGACATCGGTCTGAGGCAAGAAAAAGTTTCCCCAACGGGGTACTTAGATTTGTAGAAGACTTCGGTTCTGGATTCGGAATGAAAATCTCAGGAGACGGCCGACCGGCACTTGTGAACTGCTTTTGCTTCGGGCACCGCGCGGCAAGAAAGACTGGAGAAAATGGCGTCGGATGCATCTTATATACCCCTGTCGCACTGACATCAGGGAGGAGGAGACAGCAACCGACGCCGGACCAAGACTTTGGAACTCTGGCCAACTGCGGGACCGCCTGACAGCAGGATAACCCAAGTGTAATGACTGCAGCAGTGTAACACGATGAACATCCAAAGCCTCGGAAGACTAAGATGATTTCTGTGGCATACTGGACTCAGAAAGGGTCTCAGAAGAGGCCTGTGAAGAAAATGAATCGGGCATCAGGGGTTGCAAAGGCGCCTCAATTAATTTTGGAGAACTGACGACCTGCTTAGCAGAAGAGTCATTTGAAGGCTTAGCCTTGTGTGGTCTGTCTCTATCTTTATCCTTACTTTTTTTGGAATGTCTACAGATTGTTTACTGATGGATGCCATTTCGGCTACAATAAGAGCTCTAAGGCAAATGGTTCTCGCGTTAAAGAGGGCACAGAACCGGCAAAGAGGGACGCTGTGGTCTGGGCCTAAACAAGTGACGCAGTATGAATGGAAATCTCAGTGTGATATTTGCTTTCCACAGGCGAGACATTTTTGGACATCGGATAGTGCAAGAAAAAAGGATTCCCAACGGGATACTTAGCTTTAGACATTTTCAGCTGTAATTCAAACTCTAGTAGCAACCGACAGGCACACTTGCGAACTGCTTCTGCTACAGGTTCCACAGCAAGAAAGACTGATGTGATGATGTCGGCTGCGTTCCTTTATAGCACTGACATCCTGACATCAGCCAGCAAGCAACGGCAGCAGACGCAGAAAAATACTGACTCTGGTATTTGGCCGGCTCAGGGCTACCACAACAGGGATAAGCCACAGGTGATGACTGCAACAGTAAAACACGAAGGACATCATCCCCTTTTTCTGACTGTGATGACTCTTTCTGCAGATTTACTATGCTTTTTGTAAAAAAAAAAAAAAAAAAGCATAGTAAATCCAACACTTTAACAAATCCCGATAGTCTGATTCTTTTTTTGAAAAAGAATACCGAGGTTTGTACATGTTTTCTGGACTACTGAGCAGTTTGTTTTCTGGATAGTCCATTAAAAAACAGATAGTTGGCAACACTACTATGGACATATAAATTTTTGGGGGAATGCCTTAAAAACAGTTACTTGTAAATACTCTGCTTTTCCCCCAGATAATACAGACAGGATCTGCGCTTATTCTGTAGCAGAAGTTTATTCACTCTCATTAAGGGCAATATAAAATTATCGACCATGGGATGGGTAAGGCAAAAATCTATAACCAAATGGGATAGGTTATTTAAGCATATACACATACACATATGCATATATATATATATATATATATATATATATATATATATATATATATATATATATATATCTACACATATATACACACACACACACACACATATGCATATATATATATACACATATATATATATATATATATATATATATATATATATATATATATATATATATATCTCCAAAACGACAAACTAATGAACCACAAACCAAAAGCACAATGACAAGTGCCGGACACCAATTCCAAGCTGAATTTATTACGAAATAAAATAATGGTAAGCGCTTTTGGCTATGCAATGCAAGCCTTCATCAGACAACATTTAAAACATATATTGCGATTAATATAGCTTGTAGCATGTGACCAATTAATTAATAAGCCAATAAAATTCAGCTCATTAATTAGCATCAATTAAAACATAAAATTCATAAATAATTTATCATGGTTATATATACTATGAACTCATTTATAAAATAAGAAAATATAAAAGTATTAAAATATTTGATAATTAAATACATTCTCACAAAACTTATATACTTAATCCAAATATATAATAATATAATATTATAAATTTATCTATTAAAAACTCTAAGCTTTAATAAACTAGCAATGGATATAGAATCATTTAATCCTGGAAGATGTGTTGCATTCAAATAAACCTGCCACCAGTATTCCTTGGATTCTAAAATTAATTTCCAAGGACCCTTTCTTGGAGATGGTCGTACTTGTTCTAATATTATAAAGCCAAATCTATGTGTATCATTATGTGAAATATGCCTAAACAGAGCATTGTTAGTTGATTTTCTAGCAATATCATAAATATGCTGTTTTATTTTCCGCTCAGTTTTTCCTATATAAAAAGCTGAGCATTGTCTACATATTGCTGCATAAACTACTCCAGAGGCATTACAATTAAATTTCCCTTTCACTTTTATGTAAATACCATTAATATAAACATGCTCAGCCTCAATAATATATGGACAGTAATTACACATGTTACATTTTCTCATAAATCCATTGTTTACATCTGATATAGGTCCAGAATTGCACCAGTCTTTTAAATTTTTGTCCCTTTTATATATAATCGAGGGATGTTTTCCTAATATGTTTTCCATTAATATGTCACTGTTCAATAAGGTCCAATTTTTCATGATTAAGTCTTTTATATGACCAGAATCTTGCGTGTATGTAGTAGTAAACGCCAAATTATACTTTACATTGGGCCTATCATTAACGGTGGTGTCAGAATTAATGCCATTGTTATTTTGTATTTTACTTATATATCGATTACTAACTATTAAATCTTGTTGACTAACATTAAAAATTGATGTTTTTTCTAACAATGGTTTATAAAATCCATTAGATCTTTTATTGATGACTTCATTTACTATTCCATCCACAAAATGTTTTGGATAATCTCTGTTTAAAAACATGCTTGCTATGAATTGACATTCATTTTGAAATTCATCAAAATTTGAGACAATACGTGCAGCTCGAACCAATTGACCTTTTAAAACTGCTTTTTTTATGTGTGGAGGATGATGGCTGTCAAAATGTAAAAATTTGTTAGAATAAGTTTTTTTACGGTAAATATTAGCTTTTAAAGAATTTTTGTATATATCTTTCTGTAAATAAATATCTAAATAAGCTATACTTTGATATCCTATTTCAATAGTGAAAAACAAAAATTCAGTGGTATTATTTATATATTGGATAAAAGCCTCAATTAAATTTACTGGACCCTTCCAGATGAAAAACAAATCATCTAGAAACCGACTATACATCTCAATGTGCTGCATGAATTCTGATGGGAATAAGTATCTATTTTCCCAAACTGCCATGATGACATTTGCATATAGAGTGCCTACAGGCGAACCCATTGCCACTCCCTTTATTTGTTTAAAATATTGCCCATCATGGAAAATATAATTATTGGTTAATACCAATTCCAATAAATCTTCCATGGTATTAAGCTGGTCTTGAGGTGTTGGTATTATTTCAAAAAAGAATTCAGAGAACCAAGTAATACCTAACTGGTGAGGTATGCAAGTGAAAAGATCTTTTACATCAACAGTAATGAAATTAATATTTTCCACATTATTAATGCTTAAATCATTTATCCTAGTGAGAAAATCCCAAGAATCCCTACAAATGTATGCTAGACTTTTTATTTTTTCTTTTAATGTTATATCAATATATTTTGCTATTTGATAAGTTTTTGAGCCCCCTGCGTCCACTATGGGACGCATTGGTGGATTATCCAAATTTTTATGTATTTTAGGTGCTCCAGACATTATGGGAATTTTGGGATTATCCACTTTCATATACATATATGCCTCATTAGTTATTTTCCCCTGCCAAAGCATATCCTCTAGACTGTAATCAATTCTAGAATAAGAAATATTAATTTCATTGATTGAGACTTCTATATAGGCTTCATCAAATAATATATTTGTTAGATGTTGATTGTAGTCATGTGAATTCATTATGACAAGTCCACCACCTTTATTCGGCTGCATAATCCGAATGTTATGATTTGATTTTCAATTCATTATCATGTCCCTTTGAATTTTTGTCAAATTTGTTGAGATCATATTATTATTATTATTATTATTATTATTATTTTATTATTAAAAAATAATAATATGATCTCAACAAATTTGACAAAAATTCAAAGGGACATGATAATGAATTGAAAATCAATCATAACATTCGGATTATGCAGCCGGATAAAGGTGGTGGACTTGTCATAATGAATTCACATGACTACAATCAACATCTAACAAATATATTATTTGATGAAGCCTATATAGAAGTCTCAATCAATGAAATTAATATTTCTTATTCTAGAATTGATTACAGTCTAGAGGATATGCTTTGGCAGGGGCAAATAACTAATGAGGCATATATGTATATGAAAGTGGATAATCCCAAAATTCCCATAATGTTTGGAGCACCTAAAATACATAAAAATTTGGATAATCCACCAATGCGTCCCATAGTGGACGAGGGGCTCAAAACTTATCATATAGCAAAATATATTGATATAACATTAAAAGAAAAAATAAAAAGTCTAGCATACATTTGTAGGGATTCTTGGGATTTTCTCACTAGCATTAATAATGTGGAAAATATTAATTTCATTACTGTTGATGTAAAAGATCTTTTCACTTGTATACCTCACCAGTTAGGTATTACTTGGTTCTCTGAATTCTTTTTTGAAATAATACCAACACCTCAAGACCAGCTTAATACCATGGTAGATTTATTGGAATTGGTATTAACCAATAATTATATTTTCCATGATGGGCAATATTTTAAACAAATAAAGGGAGTGGCAATGGGTTCGCCTGTAGGCACTCTATATGCAAATGTCATCATGGCAGTTTGGGAAAATAGATACTTATTCCCATCAGAATTCATGCAGCACATTGAGATGTATAGTCGGTTTCTAGATGATTTGTTTTTCATCTGGAAGGGTCCAGTAAATTTAATTGAGGCTTTTATCCAATATATAAATAATACCACTGAATTTTTGTTTTCGTTTAAGTGTGTTCAGTGATTGTGGATTATATATACGTATACACACACACACACACACACACACACACACACACACACACAGACACACACACACAGACACACACTCTAAATAAGTACACCTGTCGCAAGGTAAATTCTATTCAAACATCAACAGAACCTGGTCGAAATACCAACTTTAGCCAAAATACAGGCACAAGACACTAAAAGTAGTGGCACTTTTGTTCCAATTTATTGTAAGTCCATGGAACTTCATCAGACTATAAAAAACATAAAAACAAAAACAATTTCCTTTTATACTTAAAATAGGGTCTAATAACGGACTGCCAAAATTCAAAAAGAATTATCAGTAATGATGCACCTCAATGACATTTCCTGGAAGTACAATCTCATCCTAAAAGTTACCATAGCAACAAAAACTAATTACTGTCAACTTGTCTTATTACTTCAAGTGGTTAACCTTTAACTAAACTATGTTTAACATAACTCTAGTGTACTAATAAACTTTATACTGAAGTTTAAAACAATTTTAATTTAAGAAAACATTTAATATTAGTCATTTCATTTAGTCCTGGAACACGAGTGGCTCTAAGCAAAATCTGCCATTGTGGCTCATGGAATTACAAAAATTATTACACCCTGTGACAAAATTAATTAAATCTACTTGTTCCAACACAAACATTTCCCCACATAAAAACTGGAACAAGTACTACAAAGGGATAGATACACAATATATTCACTCTGACATGATTAACAATTATTGAAATAAATAGTTTTATTATTTAAATGAAAACAATAATACTACTGCTATCATAAATATATCTGCACTGCTTGCAATGTCCACAAGGTACCAACATTGCCATTAAAAATTAGGTGTTCATTTCAAAAATCATGTTCTAAAAGCTTTTTCAAGTTAGCTGTTTTCTTGTAGATAAATCTAGGAGTATCACCTAAAATCTTAACTAAGTCAAAATTTCCATGAATAATCCTCCAATTATGAATAATGATTTTCTTAATACCATGACTATCAACATTAACCGGCAGAGGAAAAGCACAAGTGCGATATAATACTGTCACCTCACTTTTAGTTGCTTCTTATACATTAACTAACCATTTTACTAAAATAGGGGGGAAATAAGTCCATCTTTTTTCCATCACTTCTTCACTTATTTCCTTAAATTTAGATATAGGGTAACCACAATTTTGAAGTATCTTAACTAAGAAATGAACCTCTTCAAGAAAACCTGAATCACAAATTTCTAACCTACTCAGGCTAATTATTTGGCCCCAAAAATCATCATACTTCGAAAAAAACAGAATGATAGCTATGAAAATGTAAATAATTATTTGTAAAGGTAGCCTTTCTATGAATTTTACTTTGAAACACCTGTGCTTGAATATCTAAAGTGATATCCAGATCCAAAAAGGATATACATGTCACCATACTCCCCAAAGTAAATTTCAATCACGGAACACAAGCATTAACTTGAGAAACAAAATGTTCCAGATCTTCCTGTAAACCTTGTAAAGGGGAACCATATATGTACAGACACACACACACACACACACACACACACACACACACACACACACACACACACACACACACACACACACACACACACACACACACACACACACACAAACACACAAATGCACACACATACATACATACACAAACTAACCACACACCTCTGAATATACATGCTTAATGTCTGTAATACTGAACCAGGAAGAAACAAATCTGCACAACACAGTGCAGCATCGTATAGAGCTCATAAATATAACACAAAGGTCAACACCACACTTACCCGATTTTGAATTTTAGTGTGCGAGTTCGACTTGCATCACAGCACTGACAGGAAAGCTAATATATTAACAATCCTCCAAAATATTCTGGTTAGTGGCAGGCTGTCCTCATCTTAACCCCTGACTTTGGGATGCCAGTCCCACAGACAAAGGGACACAGTAATACTGGACTTGGGGAATGCAGACAGAATGACTGTGACATAAGTAAAGAATGAGAACCAGAAAGCAAGAAACACATTAACCAGAACAGGATACTAATACAGGTACAGGTATGACAATAACGGCACACACAAGGAGTATAAATATCCATTTAGGAATATACCTTGTTTCCTGACAATACTCCTAATACACACAAATATTTCTGGCCTCTGCCAGGCTGTGAAAAAAAAAAAATCAGCTTATCAAAATGAACAAGGCACATGGTCTCATAACTCCTTGTGAAGGATCATGATGACGCATGATAACTACAGAAAACTCCAATGCTAAGCTTTGAAATAGGAAGTAAATGTTTGACATGATTTCTAGGCAAACAGCATGGGGCACAATCAATGTATCCTGAGGTTAAAAGCTCAATTTCCTTGAAACAAAATACATTTCCAGAGACTCCACACACACGCGCGTACGTGTACACACACACACACACACACACACACACACACACACACACACACACACACACACACACACACACACACACACAGGCACACACACACAGGCACACACACACAGGCACACACACACACACACACACACACACACACACACACACACACACACACGCTGGTCTACGTCAGATAATCAAGTTTTCAGAAACTTAAAATTCATATGGTTGAGACCATATGATCGAGTTTCCAAAAACTCGAACATAAAAAAACACATACAAAAAACCCCCCACAAAAATCTACTTTTTTTTTTTTTTTTTTTTTTACATTTTTGCAACACCCGTTGCAAATTACATATACAAACTTCGAGATCGCACTAGAGTGAAAAAAGGATAAATTTCCCGATCCCCACTGTACCGTCATCCCCATTCAAAAGCTTTCAGTTTTCAAACACTCTATCATATGCTCTCAACCATATGAATTACAAGTTTCTGAAAACTCTATCAACTGATAGGAACCTGTGTACTATGGCACATATATGCCAAAGGCAACTAGGCAATCATTTAACGTATGTTTCAAAGGAATCATCATTACAGATGTAACCCACAAGCAGGCTATTATGCACGGAATTGTGTTGGGCACTTGAGGCAGGGAGTACTAAGTGTTAATCTTTTGGTCACCATAGTGCACAGTGTGAACTGATAAACTTTAAAAATGAACTTTGAATTACTGTAAATTCAAAAGTGACGAAGTCTCTGTAGCCTGGAAAATGACTGTACGTACTATATCCCTATGGTAAAATTATAGACATTTAACATCAGAACCGTTTACAAGGTATGTAAGATCAAAAAAGGCTGAGCACTCTGACTCTAGAAGCATAACATGAGGAGGTCAGGGAAACGTAATATGAAAAGCTCATGATAAGAGTAGACAACAACAAAAGCACTATTAAACACTAGCTTTAGCACACTTATTTAATGCAGAAAATGAAGCCACTCCAACGTTTCCAAACCTCTCTGAACGATGTTGTTATGCAGCCTACTGTAGGGTATTCCCTGAACGATGTTGTCATGCAGCCTACTGTAAGGGTATTCCCTGCATAAGAGCTTACCAGTTTGGGGAAACACTTGTATGTTCTTACACACACACACACACACACACACACACACACACACACACACACACACACACACACACACACACACACACACACACACACATTTGAAGCTGTTTTAAGTAAAGAATAAGCAGCACTTATTGTATCATTGAGCATGTTTCTCATCTTCCCTTTGTAGCAAACCTAATTCATATTTAAACTCTTTTTCAGGACCTGTCCCTTTTCCTGTTAGTTTCTACATCACATATACTTTGTCATTACTTCACTCTCAGTTATAAACCTGAACAATAACTTTCCAGTTCTATGTATACATTCCCTTCAGCAGGAAAAAAAGTCAGTAAAAATCAGTCATGACACTATATGCAAACCTATTTTCTTTATTCTGTGATTCTATTTTTACCGATTTTATTTCAGTTCTATTTTTAGTACTCTTACTCCTAACTAGACATGGATGAGTTTTGTCAGCTGTTGCCAAAATTACGGATACCCAGCCAAGTATCAGAACAGTCTACTCAGCTCTGGTATAACAAGCTGCATCTCAAAATAAGCCATTTTCAGGATTCTCTGTGGTGTGAAAAATACCCCATAGTCTGGAATATTTTCTAACATACCTTCAGTCTCATAAATCTCATTCTGAAGAGCGCAGAAGATATGCCAAAGGAACTGGTAGCTATCTGTAACGTGTAACTTGGCACTGCTTCCAAGAAATCCAACACAGGTTTTGATTTTTTTTAAAGTTCTACACAAGCCTGTCAGGCTGCGTGGTGCAGAGAGAGAGAAAGAGAGAGAGAGAGAAAGAAAAACTGCTCTGATTATAACCTAAATGATGGCATTCACATACTGGATTAGGACCTGGAAATGCTGGGTAGGCAGAATGGAAGGAGCCTTTAAATATGAGTTATTGGTTAGGCTTGTAATGGTCTGCAGACTGACTGCCTAGAACTTACCTATACACCTACAGGAATATCATCACAACCCGGGGTTTCATGTGACACCTGTCGATGTTGCAGCTCCACAGCTCTATCAGGTATTTACATGACTTATCAAAGCAACTGCTTGTCCCACTGTAACTTTTGGAAGTTTCAGTCCCCACAAAGACTTGGGAATCTTATTCTCATAAGTCACTCCAACAGTCTGAGCTCTACAAATTCTGATAATAATCACAAAATATCAACCTTTATTTATGAAAGGCTTCCCCATTCCAAGAACATAAGCCTGTTATAACCTTCTGTGACCTCTGCTGTCTTATTTGACTGTTACAACTTTCGGGTAGTCAGGGGAGTTATAAGTAAGTATCATTAAGTGATTCACGTGAACAAAAACCTTCTATCCTGTACAGCCTCGATCGCTAGATTCATTCCCTTCTATTTCCTCTTACAAAATAACTCTCTCTCAAAATCAATTCTGCAGATCTTCTAACGAAACTACTGTATTCCATAAAACATCCCTACTACTGTCACAATGTATCTGCATACCTATATATCTCCTTTTTTACTTCTTGTTTGATACTATCCCAGTCAACTACAAAAAAATGTATATAATGGCACAAGATCAATAAACTGCTTTCTGCCACCTATTTACACCAACCACCAAAGCTTGCCTTTGATAGCAAGTCAGAAAATGCCAGTAATGGCACTGTATGAAACAAGCTGCATTCTAAACGATGACCTGAAATTAAAGTTAAATGTGTTTCTACTTCTGTACTCAGGTAAATGGTTAACAGTAATTCAAGCTTTATCTGTCCCAGACCTAGACCCACATTTACTTGAATAGTAAGCACACCGACCGAGAAACATTCCACACAAGAGCATAAATACCAGTTAAATCCATTCTTTTAACAAAAATGCCAACATACCTCCCTAATCAGGGAATCTGGATAGCCATAGGATGACCTCAGCAGTAAAGTTGCGAAAGCTAGCTTATCATAATAGTTGATGTTCAAATACAGTAAACTCTCAGTTAACTGGCACCCATGGGGATTGGTAGATGCAGGATAACTGTAGTCTCTGGTTGCTTGCGAGTTACTATTAAAAACAGACCTGACTAATACTGTACCCTATACTATTTGTTTGGTTTGACTTGTTCTCAGGTTGGGGAGAGAGGGAATTTATTCCTATCTTCCTTTTTAGAACTCTCAATCTCTAAAAACGTAAGGTATGTTCCTGAGGGGGAAAACAGAAAGTGCAACACATGAAAATTGTACTGTATTTCTTCAATTTTTTTTTTTTTTTTTGCCGGTTGCCTGAGTTCTGGTCAACTGAGAGTTTACTCTAGATCACTGCTGCACTTGCATTTAGATATATGGGACATATCATGCCTAGGATATCGGATGTGCGGTACATCTGCTAAAAAGTTTGGGCTCTTTCGTCGCTCAATGTACATCTGCTTAAGCTTGCAAGTGGATTCATATAAGAAGGATGTACAGGTGCCAAAATTCAGAGTTTTCATTCCCTAACGAGAGCTCTAGAAAATGATGTCAAAATACTAAAACATCATGTCAGAAAAAGGAACAGGTATGTCAGAGACCCCATACTGGCCTGGGAAGACAGGAAAATAAGAAGGAGAAGGATGAGGGATTTCTTGTCCTGTGTGAGTAGGTCCACTCTGTGAGGAAGACTTTGGTAACTCCCTCTAGCCAGGGACATGAAAAGGAAAGTCCAGTGCTGTCTGAGCAAAAATGGAATTACCAGAAGTAGCTTTGGTGAGTCCTTCTTTACCTTTAAGAAGAATATGGTTATCAAACGATAGGAGAAAAAGGTTTTCTTTGGGAAAGAAAAGGACAACCGTTTTCCACACCTTTTGCAATGTGTCCTGGCACAGAACTACTATAACAGTCTGTTGTCACAACAGGTAAACAGATCTACTTCAACATCTCACCACAGGTAGACAATCTCCTGGTAGATGACTGGGTGCTACATCCACTCATGACAGTCTGTTCTGGATCTACTCAGCAAGTCTGCTAGTGTTCTGGTCTGAAAGATGCAAGCTGTCTGTACAGAGAGAGAGAGAGAGAGAGAGAGAGAGAGAGAAATTGTGCTGAGTTGCCACCTCCCAGGTCATTGTGGCTGGTCTACACAGAGTAGGACCTCGGTCCCATTTGTTTGTTTATGTACCACAAAACTGTGGTGCTGTCTATTACGGCTAACAATAGTCCAGGTATCCACAGTTAATTCATTGCTTTGATATGCTTTAATCAGGACCATCATCTCTTTAATGTTAATGTGTTTCTACCCAAAATGAGGCTTCCACATGCCCTCACCTATGATACCTTCACAAACTACCTCCCCCATGCAAAATACAAAGCATCTGCAGGTAGTCGGACATTTTTCTTATGAAGGGAGAATCCTTGTGATCCTTTTCTTTTTAGTTTTGTGTCTCCCTGCCATTTTTTTCCTTGAATTGCTATTTTGTGGATTTTTGCTGAGAAGATTTGAAGGGCTTCCAAAAGAAAGACCCAGAGCTGGAAGGATAATTCCTTTGGTAATTAGGGACAGGGGACAGAAAGAGTTGTTTGACCCACTGTATTGATTTTCCTCTTTCCTCTAAGTTATTGAGTACTTCAGCTGAGGAATTTCCAAAAAGTAAATCTTTCTCCAGAGGGACATTCAAAATCTAGGACTTGCCATCTTCAAGAATGTTCTGCAGACTGACCTAGACATTCCTACTTATCACTATTCCTAGAGCTGCAGCTCTGTATACAGCATCCATTGCACTGTATGCAGATTTTATTGTTTGGTAACTATGTAGGCAGAACTGACCACATTTAACAAACTGTTTTAGTGATAGAAGCAGCTAGGTTAGCTACATTGTTGTACATCAGAAAAAAATATATAAACTAAATACTTTACCACGTGTGTCTGGCATTTAATTGCTCTAAACATTAAGTTGGAAAAGGCATACTGTCATCAAATGACTGAAAATCAAAAGACTGAATCCCAAAAAGACTGAAAATTTAAAATACTGAATAAAGTTTTTAACACAAGAGGCAAGCCCCCTGCTCCCCTCATGTGGGGAGCTGCGCCCCCTCTCCCCTTCCCTCACACACACACACACACACACACACACACACACACACACACACACACACACACAGTTAACTATATATACCAACTCCAACATCGCACAACAGTGGAGAAGGGGCAAATTCCATCATTCAGTATTTTGAATTTTCAGTCTTTTTGGGATTCAGTCTTTTGATTTTCAGTCATTTGATAGTAAACCGAAGCATTTACCATCCTCCCATACCTGTCCAAGGCCTTTCTGTCTTCTTCATTAAGGAGAGAATTAGTTGAAGAAAATGGGGTTGAGTTACTGTCTCTGTCCAAAGAATACCATCTGGGTCAGCAATTGAGTCAGCAATTGCGTTTCTGAAAAGAAACTTACAAGAGTCTAAAAACAAGCAAGAAAAAAAAATATGAGAGCCTGGCACCTTATAAAGCCTCTTTGGTTTTCTTGGTGTGGGGGGGTTTGAACCAGGAGAAGCAGCAGCAGCAGCATTAAAATAATCCACCAAAGCTCCCAGAACTGGAGGGATAGCTAAGGGCTTTGAAGAATCTATACTAAGTAAGCCATAGTATCTTTTTGCCAGAAACTTTTCTTCCCTCCCACTTAAAGGGCACTTTCATCTTAGAGGCTGCATAACAAAAATATATTTCTTTGAGAATCTAAGGGCAGGATGCCCCCAGATTAAGATTCACAAGGAATGGGAGTAGAAAGCTGTGTAGCACAGTTAAGCCCTTCTTCAGCTTTGCAGACTACTTCTTCTTCAGAGGAAGACAGAGATATATATATTTTTTTGCCTGGGTAGACAAAGCAGTTGAAATCTGGAAAAACTAAATTGCCTTTAAAAGCCACTGACAAAGTTACATCAATTTTTCTGGGAGCCTTTCTGACTGAAGTATTGGAGTGATGTTTAATCTTCTGAGACTTACTCTTAGTGATCTCTAATCTAATAGTTTAGCAGTATAACAAGACATCTGGACCTCCATCAATGACCTGATGACTTTCTTCCTTACAAGGACTCTGTGAATTCCTCTCTCTCTCTCTCCCCCCTCAGTAAGAATAAAGAGAGGTTCTCCCTTCTTGGCTAAAGAGTGTAGTCTGACTGGATGTGCGCGGTTTCTGTGCCTTAGTAGCTTGCTGTGCAGCCTCATGAGAGGTACCAGGTAAATCAGATTGGCAGTGTGAGGGCTGCAAAACTACCTCAGTAGAACCATTTGTCCCAGGTCAATGAAAAGAACAAGATGAAGGAGTCTCTTATAAACCTTTTTAGATATTTATCTTTACTTGAGAGGCGAAGAGACGTAGAAGAAAAAACTTAGAAGCCGCCATCGCAAGCTCTACAATCTGAAGACATTTGTTCTCAAGAAAAAGTCTCAGAAAATTGAACCTACTTCTAATTGTTTTAGGCGTAAAGGATAAGCACGCACTTATTTTATTCTACTTGTTGACTGGACAAGTGGGATGGTCTACTGACCCTTTTCAGCAACAACCCAAGCTCATAAAGCATTTGACAATACAGTGCAAGTTACAGTATATGACTAGGTAAAGTAACAATCAGAAAATGATTATGTAATATTTGAGCATTGCACAGTTGCACTGAATGTATACGCTAATGTGCCATCAGGAGAAAAGAAGACACGGATAGACCAACTATGCACAAAGTACATTTAAACCAGGAGACAGATACTCAGGGCAACTGTGTACAAAAGATATACAGGCTTAGTTGGTATGTTACATGATTTGCTAGAAAAAGGCTTGTGGAATAATAAAAATTTCACCCTTAAACTTGAAAGGGGAAAAAAAAGAAATTATGTACCTACCATAACGTTCCATGTTAGTTGTCTTCATCTCGCCTTCCTTCTTGCTGTTTGGTTCGGAGCGGATCCTCGGCTCCAACTTGGCCATCTTCTACAGCTCGAGAGCTATTTACTGGCTTGAGGCTACTCCTTATCCAGAATGCCCAGCATCAGCTACCCAGATCTTGTTTGTGATAGCGCACACTAGACATTAGTACAGTAACCAGTTACTAAAACCGGTTGTCCAATACACCTAAACAAGGAGAGAGTTATAGATTTAACTGGCATGTGAAGTAATAAAAGATGCTCAGCCAGTGAAAATAAAAGGGAACTCCTCACAATCCTCTAGGAAGGGGGAAGGAGGGAGGGACGCAAGAAGAAAGGCGAGATGAAGGCAACTAACATGGAACGTTATGGTAGGTACATAACTTCTTTATGTTAAGTTGTCTATCTCACCTTCATTCTTGCTGTTTGGGACAGCGTCCCTAGCACCTAAAATCCTGGGTGGCTCATTGGGACAAACTCTTCAGAACAGTAGAACCAAAGGAAGCTCTGCTCCGGGAGCCCATATCTACCTTGTAATGAGAGATAAAAGTGTGGGGGTTTGCCCAAGTAGCAGCTGCACAGATTGAGTCTATGGGCAACTTAGACTGAAACGCTACAGAGGTGGCTAATGCTCTAGTGTAGTGAAATTACATTTTGGTTTAGCTGGTAGCTCTTTATTTCATAATTGATAAACAAAGGCAATAGTACCAGATAACCATCTGGATAAGGTCACTTTAGAAACTGGAAGACCTTGTTTGTTGAAGGCATAAGAAAGAAATAACTGATCTGACTTTCTTAGTTCCTTAGTTCTATGGAGGAAAAAACGCAATTGTCTGTGTACATCCAATTGGTGGAGCTTGTATTCTGCCTTGTTGCTGTGATTAGGAAAGACAACTGGGAGATCTATGGATTGATTTAAATTGTTCTTTGAGCAGACTTTAGGAATAAAGGATGGATTGGTCCCCAGAGAAAAGTACAGTTGTGTACACTTAACATAAATGCAGATGTTCGATTGTATTCACTGTTGCAGTCATTACATTTGGGTAATCTGCTGGCAGGTTGCCCTCAGTCGGCCTGAATTCCACAGTCTTGGGTCCTGCGTCAGTTGCTGTCTTCTCTTCCATGACATCAGGGGTATAAAACATGCAGCTGACGCCATTTTCTTAGTTTTTCTTGCCCCCGATGTCAGGTGCCCCCAAAAATGTATATATATATATATATATATATATATATATATATATATATATATATATATATATATACACACACACACACACACACACACACATATATATATATATATATATATATACACACACACACACACACACACACATATATATATATATATATATATATACATACATGCATCAATATAAACTTTACCTTCATCTACAAGCAAATACACCACATAAGTTGTAGAAGATACAGAAGGAAAGATAAACTGTAGAATGACAGGGGGATGGCGGGAGGGTAACCTGGACTGCAACAGTGAATACACTGGAACATCTACATTTATGGTAAGTGTACACAACTGTACTATGTCCTTCGTGTTTCACTGTTGCAGTCATTACATTTGGGTCGAATCCCAAAGATATGGTTGGGAGGCTGGAGCTAAACAGCATTAGGTGCAGCTATGAGGCCCTGCAGCACTGAAGTGGCGAAGCCTGCCCTGGACCTAGAGTAGAGAGGCAAATGGTAATGCTTTGTAAAGGTGTGAACAGAACTCCAAGCAGCAGCCTTTAGAATGTCTTTGGTTGGTACTCCTCTGAGAAAGGCTGCCGAAGTAGCTGCAGCTCTGGTGGAATGAAACCTAATGCCCTTGGGCACAAGTTTACCATGGTGTGAGTAGCAGAAACGGATGCAGTGGCTTATCCACTTTGAAATTGTCTGCTTTGAGATAGCCTTTCCTTCTGATACTGCAGCATATGACACTAGTAATTGCTCAGTTTTTCTTAGAGCTTTTGTCCTGCTCAGGTAGAATCTTAGCTGTCTGTGTACGTCCAAGGAATGCAGAATTCTCTCCCCTTTGTTCTGCGGATTTGGATAAAACGTTGGCAGATGAATTGTTTGGTTAAGAGGCACACTGGAAACCACCTTAGGCATAAAAGTAGGATTTGTCCTCAGAGACACCCTGTCTGGGTAAAATATGATAAAAGGCTCTACAGCCATGAGGGCCTGTAGCTCTGAAATCCTTCTTGCTGAAGTAATTGCTAGTAGCAGAGCTGTCTTCCATGATAAGAACTGTATATCAGCGGTTGCGGCTGGTTCAAATGGAGGCAGGGTGAGCTTTTCCAACACATAATTGAAGTCCCATGCAGGTAATGGTGATCTTCTAGGAGGCCTTAGGTTTCTGGCTCCTCAAAGATACTGCTTTAGTAAGGGATGAGATAAGATTGGTGGCTCTGTATTGTAATGAGCCGAAATGGCAGACGCATGGATTTTGATTGATGAGAAAGATAGGCCTTTGTCAAGCATCTCAGTTAAGTATTGTAATATCGGAGGAATATGTGGTTCTGCTGTATCAGTTCCTTGTGCTTGATTCAAAGCACAAAATCTCTTCCATTTGTCAGCATAAGATTTTCTAGTACTAGGTCTCCTGGCTTCCAAAATGACATCCATCACAGCTTTACTGAGAGGTGCCATTGGTATGATTACATGATTAGCCATGCTGCCAGGTTCAGAGTCTGTAGCTGATTGTGCAGTATCTGATTGTTTAGCTAGGACAGTAGTTGTGGTCTTTGAGGCAAGGTCCAAGCTGGGTATTGAGACAAGTTCCTTAGGATTGGGTAACAGTATTGGCGGGGCCAATCCGGGGCAATTAATATCATCTTTGGCTTCTCTTGTCTGACTTTTAGGAGGACCTTGGGTAGAAGAGGCAGAGGAGGAAAGGCATAAACCGACAGGTTTTCCCAACTGAAAGATAGGGTGTCCACTTTCCATGCTTGTCTGTGATAAGTCCTTGTGTAGAATCTTTTCAGTTGATAATTTTGAGGAGAGGCAACTAGATCTATGTCTGGGCTCCCCCATTTCTCTGTTATCATGCTGAATACTTGTGGATTTAGTTTCCACTCGTGAGGATCCATAAGGTTTCTGCTTAAATCGTCTGCCAGAGTGTTCTGTTTTCCTGGTAGGAATTGAGTTTGAAAATTTATCTGGTAGGTCAAAGCTGTGTCCCACAGTGCCATGGCTAATCTGCAAAGGGGGTACGAGTGTGTGCCCCTCTTGTTTATGTACCACATGACTGTGGTGTTGTTCGTCTTTATCAGTAGTTGTCCTGGATGAAGTAAGTCTTTGAATGCTGTTAGGGCATTTTGAACAGCTAGCATCTCTTTTGGTTGATATGTAGATGCATTTGATTTGGTGCCCATATGCCCTGAATGCATCTTCCTGCCATGTAGGCCCCCCAGGCATAATCTGATGCATCTGTTGCTAAGGTTTGGCTGGCAGGGGATAGAGTGAAGGGCCGTCCCATGTTTTGGTGACAGGCCTTTGCCCACCATAGAAACTCTTGTCACAGGCAGGGGATGAGAGGAATCATTGTTTCCAGACTGTGTGAATGCTGGCTCCATAAACTTTTTAGGTACCATTGAAGTTTCCTCATATGCAGTCTTGCATATGGAATTAGTAGGATGCAGGATGCCATGAAGCCCAGAGCTTGCAGAATCTGTCTTGCAGAAGACTGGGTTTTTGTTGCTATCAGTTTGAAGTAAGTAGTCAGTTGCCTTTGTTTGTCTGGCGTGAGGTAAGCCATTTGGGCAGTTGTATGCAAGCTTGCACCCAGGAATGTTATCTTTTGAGAGGGTACCAGTTGTGATTTATTTTCGTTTATTGTGTACCCTAGGCATGCTAGAAGCCTTTTCACAAATGCCAGGTTTCGTAGAAGAGTGTCCTTGTTCTCTGCTTGAATGAGGCAGTCGTCCAAGTAAGGATATATTTGAATACTTTTTTGTCTGCAAAATGCAATTACTGGTGCCAGGCACTTTGTAAAGACCCTGGGCGCAGTAGATAAGCCAAAGGGCAGTGCAGAGAATTGGTAATGCATTAAGCCAGACTTAAATCTGAGATATCTTCTGCACGACTGTCTTATTGGGACATGCAGGTATGCCTCTTTTAAGTCTAAAGTCACTAGCCAAGCATTCTTGCCAGCATGGGCAGAAGCTGTTGCAAAGTGAGCATTTTGAATTTTGGAATGTCCAAGTATGTCTTCAAAATTGATAAATCCAGTATTGACCACCAGGCCTTGTCCTTTCTGGGTACCAAGAACAATCTTGAGTAAAAACCTTGTCCTTTTTCCTGTTCTAGTACTATATGAATGGCCCCCATATCCATGAGGGACGTAACCTGTTTCTGTGCCTATGCCCATTGTTTTTTTGGCAGGTCTGGCCAACCATTTGTCATTGGCAGAGTGTGCAAATGGAATCTGTATCCCTGTGATACGATGTTCAGTACCCACTTGTCCTGGGTTATTAACTGCCAATTTTGAGCAAAAAGTGCTAACTTTCCCCCTATGGGTGCTGCCAAAAGATAAGTGCTTGGTGTAGGCAGAGGGAAGTCATTGGGACTGCTTTCTGTAGGTTTGCGGTTTATCTCCTCCAGATTTGGAGGTGGATGTGCCCCATTGCTTTGACCTGTATGAGTCTTGAGCCTGGTACCTGGAACCCTTAGGGTGTCTGGATTTGCCCCTTTGAGTTCTGTCTGACACAGGAAAGGAACAATTTTTTGTAGGCCAGTGTCTACTGAATCTAGGTGGCTGCACTTGTAAGAAATCTTTAACAGTTTGCATAGACTTAGCTTTGTCTTCCATTTTCTTTAAAACCTCTTCTGCCTTAATACCAAACAGAGAATCATGCTGTAAAGGTGCATCTAGCAATTTAGCTTTAACATGATCAGGCAAATTTTGTTCCTTTAACCAGGCATGTCTCCTAATCACAGATCCAGTAACTGCGGCCCTGCAGGAGGCCTCTAAAGAATCAAAACCACATTGCAAAGTATGCTTTCCAACTTGTTCAGCTGCATGCAATAATTCCTGCAATTCCTTATTTTCTGCACATTCTGAAATCAACATCATTTTCTGTTTCAGCAATCCCATAACATGTTGTTGGTACTTAAGCATATGAAATTGACAGTTTAAGGCCCTGATTGCCAAAGTTGCAGATGTATAAACCTTTTTTCCCCATCTGTCCAGCGCCCTGGAATCTCTGTCGGAGGGGGTAGGGTTTTTTGCTGTTGAGGCCTTAACTCCCTTAGGACCCTGTGAAATAGTTTCAGGATCAGCTGCAGTGTTTCTAAATAAAAATTTATGAGAGTCAGGGACCCTATAATACCTGTCAGGCTTACTGGGAGCCGGAAGTAAAGAGTCAGGGGTCAGGCTTGACTCCGAAAAAACATCATCCACAATGTCTAACACAGGGGGGATGGCTAAAGGCTTGTGCTGAGGGAGAAGGAGGAAATCCCTGAGCCTCTTTTTTGATTCGGAGAAGTCTTGACTCTCCCAGTGAAAATGCTCCCTCAAAGTATGCAAGGTTTCTCCAAAAGAATAATCCTCAGGTGGAGATGCAGATGCAATAGACTCCTCAGCATCAGAATCCTCATAGGGAGGTAAAGATAATTCCTGATCAGAAGTGGAATCAGAAGAAATAGATACCTGATCTGAAGATTCATAGTCAGTGTCTTGCCTAGGCCTCTTATCTGGAGGGGGATGGGTACCCCTGATCAAGGTAATAAGGTCTTCAGCCATTTTGATCATCTGTTTTTTAGGCATAGAAGCCTGTGCACGTGGCTCAGACATCGTTTTTTTAGTTTTAGAAGGTGTCTTTGCCTTTGGTTTTGCAGCTTTCGTCGGTTTGCTGTAAAAATGCTGAGGTCTGAATATACCCTCAGAAGCCAGTGCCTGCTCAGTGGCTCCGGACCCATCTGAGGGAGATAAATCCATCAGTCCAATACCTTGAGTATCTTGCGGCATGCCGGACTCCACATGGGTGTCGGTAGAGACCTGCGACTCTAAGGTAGCGGGTATCAGGGGCTGCGAAAGCGCCTCACTGAGTACCGGCGACTGGCTTAGGAGAAGCTTCGTCATCGGTTTTGGATCTCGACTGCCTTTCTCTGTCCTTTTCTTTGCGTTTTTTATGTACTCCGGTAGTCGGATTGCTATCCGACGACATCTCTGGGTAGTTAAATCTATTTCCAAAATACTTAGATGCAAAAATATACTGTCGCTTTATAGTGCGTTGGTTAAATCTAGCACAAAACCGACAGCCAGGCACGTTGTGATCAGGGCCTAGGCAAGGAATACAGTATAAATGGAAATCCTTATGAGGTATTTGCTTCCCACAAGTAATACAATTATTAACTTTTTCTACATCGGTAAAAAGCAAGAAAAAAGTTTCACCAACGGGGTACTTAGCTTTATTGAAGACTTCGGTTCTGAAACTCAAACACGAATATTTCAGTAGTCGGCCGACCGGCACTTGCGAAATGCTTCTGCTTCGGGCACCGTGTGGCAAGAATGAAAGACTAAAGAAAATGGCGTCGGCTGCATGTTTTATACTCCTGAGGACCTGTGGTCATGGAAGAGAAGACAGCAACAGACGCAGGACCCAAGACTTTGGAATTCATGCCGACTTATTACATCGAGGGCAACCTGCCAGCAGATTACCTGACTGCAACAGTGAAACACGAAGAACATCTCTGTCCTTGTGAAACACCAGGTACGAGGATGAACAAATAGTGCTTGAAGTTCTGAGACACGTCTAGCTGAAGTGATAGCAACCAGAAAAAGTGTCTTCCAAGAAAGAAATTTTAAAAGGACACGATGCTGCCGGTTCAAAGGGAGGCAAAATTAAGGAGGCTAAAACTAAATTGAGATCCCAAGGAGGGGGGAGGATCTCTAACTGGGGATCTAAGAAGAGATGTTCCTTTCATAAAGGCTTTGCAGTGCTTATGAGACATTATGCTAGAATTAAACATACCAATATGAAAATTAGAAATGGCAACTAGTTGTACTCTAATGGTAGAGGAAGCCGCACCAGACTGAAAAAGCTGTGTTAGAAATTCAAGAATTTCATGGATTGGGGCTGAGAAAGGATCCAAATTTCTAGATTCCGCCCAGTAAGAAAACCGTTTCCATTTACTAGCATAAATCCCCGTAGTAGACTTATGTGAGGCAACAATAATATCATGGACCGCTGGGGAAATATTGGAAAGCCTGGCTAAGGTTGGAAGTGGAGTAGCCATGCTGTGAGCTGGAGAGTTTGAAGGGATTGGTGCAACCCACCTGATTGGTGAATCAGCAGATCTGGAACCGGGTCCAGAATCCACGGTTGATCCAGAAGGTGGAGGTGTAGGAACGGGAACCATATTTGTCAAGGCCAATATGGGGCAATGAGGATCATTTTGCAACCCAACGATTTTGCTTTCTGTACGTGTCTTGGAATTAGGAGAAAAGTGTAAAGAAGTCCCTGAGGCCAATCGTGGACTAGAGCACCTCTGGGTATATGACCTGGAAGAGGAAGTAGGGAGAAGTAGCTGCTGCATTTGTTGTTGAGAGGAGTGGCAAATAGGTCGCAGCAAGGCTGTCCCCATTTGCGGAAGATAAGATCCGCAACTTCCTGATTCAGAGACCATTTGTGAGGCATGAGGATAGCTCTGCTGAGCCTGTCCGCTATAACGTTGGATTTTCCAGGGATGTGCATTGCTATCAGAAAACGTTGGGAGGAAATCGCCCATTGCCACAGTCTGAGTGCTTTTCGACATAGGGGTAAGACCTGGTCTCGCCCTGTTTGTTGATGTACCACACCACTGACATGTTGTCCATTTGGATTGCAATGGTCCCGGAAGGAAGAGAGTCTTGAAGGGCTTGCAACGCTAGGAGAACTGCTGTCATTTCTAGGACATTGATATGCAGACGGTACTCGTGAGGTTGCCAAGTGCCTTGGACCGTCCTGCCTATATAATGCCCCCTCCCACCCTATCAGGGAGGCATCCGTGGTCACTGTGGCTACCGGAGAGGGCAGTATGAAGGGTCTGCCCTGAATTACTAGTGGGGAGACCATCCACCAAGAAAGGTGCCTTTTGCATGTTTCTGTGATCAGGATCATGTGAGACATGGGTAGTTCCTGGAAAGACCACTGCGCAAAAAGAAGCCACTGAAGGATTTTCATGTGGAAATGAGCTAATGGGACAAGAAGAATTGCAGCTGCCATGGAGCCTAGGGCTTGGAGGACATGTCTGACTTGAACCCTTTTGCTCTGCATTAGAATTAACACTTGTTGACGAATAGTGGAAACTCTTTCCTGTGGTAATCTTGCAAACATTTCTTTTGTGTTTAATTCTGCTCCTATGTATGTGATAGACTGACAGGGCAACAAGGCAGATTTTTCGAAATTTGCTGGAATGCCTAGTTAAGTGCATGATGTGATTGTATAATCCCGTGCCTCTATGAGTTGACACCTGGTGGTAGCAGTCAGGAGCCAGTTGTCTAGACAGGGAAACACCTGGAATCTTGACACCTCAGGTGAGCCGTGACTACTGCTATACACTTGGTGAACACCCTGGGGGCTGAGGTAAGACTAAAGGGCAGAGCTCTGAACTGGTAATGACTGGCCCCTACCCGGAAGCGAAGAAGTCTCCTGGAGCGTCTGCCCATCTTGATATGGTAGTACGCGTCCTGAAGATCTATGGAGCACATCCAATTATCCTGATCCAGAAAAGGGAAAATGGACTGCAGTGTCACCATCCGGAACTTTTCTTTTTTACAGATTTGTTCAATTTGCTGAGATCCAGTATTGGTCTCCAGTCCCCTGTCTTTTTTGGTACTAAAAAGAATCTTGAGTAAGTTCCGGATCCCAGTTAGTCTGTGGGGACTTCTTGAATGGGTCTTTTTTCTAGCAGTCTTGAAACTTCTGTGACTGCTTGATCCCTCAGATTGGGTGGGACGGGCTTTTTTTGATTCTATGGGTGATTGATGGAAAGGAATTTTGTAACCTCCGGATATGATGGATAGTACCCATCTGTCTCTTGTTATATTTTGCCAGGCTTTTGGGTACAGTGAAAGTCTTCCCCAGACTGCCTCCAGAGGTGAGCAGTTGGGCAAACCTTCAGGGATGCCGGAAGGATTTGGCACAGAAAGTTTCTCTGTCACCCTGGTTTTGCGGTCCCCCTCTGCCATGAGGGTGGCGTCTGCTATTGTTGTTTCTCCCTCTGCCTCTGGGGGGAAAAAATCACAATGTGTGTCAGGCAAGGGTCCCTGGAATTTTCGGAACCACATCTTTCTACTCTTCTGACCCTTGGGATAAGGTCTGGAAGGAGTGGAAAAATGGACTCCCACGGCAGAGAGAGTCTTGCCTTCCTGTTCACACCTGGTCAAAGTGTCTTTCACCTGACGGCCCAAAGAGAAAAGAGCCATCAAAGGGAGTATTGAAGGACGCTCGAAAGGGTTCAGCAAACTGACACAGTCGCATCCAAGCATGTCTCCTGAGAGCCACCCCTGTACCTGCGGCTTTTCTCGCTCCATCGGCTGCATAAGAAATCAGCCTCATGGAGGAGTTAACTATGGAATTAAGAGTCGCAAGCTGAGAAGCTACTTTGGCTGGTGCTCCCTCAGCTGTAGGATCTTGAAGGGTATCTCCAAGCTCTTTCAGGAGATCCCTTTGAAGACATGTAAAATGGCATAGATAATTCAGGAACCTCATAGAAAAGGTCGCTGAACCAAACATTTGCTTCCCATATCTGTCCATCATCTGAGACTCTTTGTTCGGAGGATGAACAGAAGAAGAGGTCTCTGCTAACTCTTTCTTAGTGGCTGCTGCTACCACCATGGCATCAACGGGCACACCTTTTGAGAGGAATTGCTTGTCCTGGGGGGCTGTAATGAATTTATTTGGTCTCCTCGGAGTAGGTTCTACAGAATCTGGAGCTGGCCAAGCCTTTTGAGCCACTACAGACATGAGTGGATCGAAAGGAGGAGATACCCAGGAGGTGGAAGGTCAGGAACCGAATGCTTCCAGGTATAGAGACTCATCCTCGGTAGGGGCTAGGGAAGTCCAGTCCCTCTTCTGCCTAAGCATTTCAAAGATGACCGAAAAGGAAACATCTTCAGAGGGAGACTTTGTGGACCCTTCCGATTCATCCATGTCTGTATCTGAAGTGACTTCCTCTTGCACTTCTTCTTCCGGGGAGGCTCTCCGAGTGATCAGGGGAGGCTTCAGAAGAAGAGGGATCACCCAATGGGATGTCCTGGGGCATAGGTTCCCTACACTTGGGGTCTGGAGGAGGTGCAGAGGTTGGCACAGACACCACGGGGGGAGGAGCCAATGGAGTTGGCAGTAGAGCTGTCTCGGGGGACAGCACACTTCGCATGACCTCGAAGGCATCCCGACCTCTAGGCAGAGAAAGCTCCGGCTCTGAAGAAACAGGAGTCTTTCTCAGCATCGAGGGTGATGGCTCCGAGGCCGATGTTGGAGCCGAGCTCACCTGCTCTGAGGGGGAGAACGGGGTCGGACAAGGGTCCGATGCCACCCCCCCCCCTCGGAGCAGATGAGAGAGCCTCGGCACCCAGATCCCTCGATAGAAGGTACAATCAAGCTAATCGGAGCAGACGTCAGAACCGAAGGAGAAATGATGATCGGAGCCGACGGTTCTACTGCCTGCGGGTCCACTGTCTCCAGCTCCGAGCTAAAAGTAGTCGGAGGAGGACTAGAAATAGAGGTGGTTGGAGCCGATACCTGTTGAGGTGGGCAGGACAGAATTTTTGCCAGTGCCTGTGACTTAAGCAACCTACTTACTACTCTCTCCACATCATGATCTGATAATCTAGAGGATCGAGAGGAGTGGGAAGAATGATGGCTATGTTCACTTTGTAATAAAGGTGACTGTGGTGCTGAGTGGATGGACTCCAAGGATGGTGACCTCAGTCTCCTTTGGCTCCGAGACAACTCTGAAATAACAGATGGAGCCGACAGAGGAGTTGTCTTGTCGGTGCCAGCCGGTACCGACATACTTGGTTGGTCAGGTAAAGGAGTCTGGTCCGAAGGTGGAGCCGACGGCTTGACAGACTTAGGGGATTTCGCTGGCTGAGAACTTTTAGCCAGAGAATCCTGAGGCTTCAATAATCCCCGAAGATTAATTTGTTTTTGTGCTCCTGCAGGACCCTTGGACTAAAAGCATGACATATAGAACAGGAGTCCTCCAGGTGAACAGCGCCCAAACAATAAACACAACTAGTGTGTCCATCTGTCAGAGACATTTTATGACAGCATGAGTCACACTTTTTGAAGCCAGATATCTTAGTATCTTTAGACATTATAGTAACAACAACACACAACAAGTAATGAAACTATACTATAAAAACAAGAACAAATAAGAGTTTTTTTTTTTTTTTTACAGTTAAATACAAGGAAAGCCTTTAACTAAAATAGCTATCCTGTGGGGGGGGGGGGGGGGGGACTCTCTAATTTAAACAAGTTCAAGGGAACAGAAGTCCTAAGAGTTATGGAGCGATGGCCAACAAAGCTAAAATACACAGAAATGCGAAAAAGGGATAAAGGAATATTATCTATATACTAAAAGACAATTACTTGACAAACTTTCAAGAAAAAAGTAACAATATATAATATCAAAAAGATTATACAAGCCTGAGCCAGTAAGGAAGCAACCTCGCAGCTGAAGCGGCAAACGAGATCTGGGTAGCTGATGCTGGGCATTTTGGGATAAGAGGTAGCCTCGAGCCAGTAAACAGCTCTCGAGCTATAGAAGATGGCCAAGTCGGAGCCGAACCAAACAGCAAGAACGAAGGCAAGAGAGACAACTTAACATCAAGTAATCATTCCAGTTTCAATCCAATTACACATATGGTTAATAGATGACATAATAACCTGCTCCAGGTCAGTAGAGGAACAACAGCAGATGAAGAGGGTCTCAACCCCCAAAGTGAAATAAATCATTCATTCAATCATTTGCTTGCTGAGATACAGTACAGTTTTGTACCTACCATAAATGTAGATGTTCGAAGATCCACATTGCTGCAGTCCTAACACTTGGGTAGTCCGCTGTCCCTCGGTCGGCCCGAATATCAGAGTATAAGGCTGACGTCGGTCAAGGCGCATTTGACTGACATCAGAACGTCAGGGTACAAATGCGCATGACCGACGTCATATCCTCAGTCTTTTCTTGCCCCAGATGTCAGAAGACCCTAAAAAGAAAGGTCAAAACCCATAGACAACAACTAAACAACCAACCAGCCTAACACCAAAAATATGTACAATATATACAATATATACAATATACACAATATACCTCAGATGGATAACCCAACCCACACAACCACCTCAAACTACAGAGGGGAAGGAGGGAGGGTAAATTGGACTGCAGCAATGTGGATCTTCGAACATCTACATTTATGGTAGGTACAAAACTGTACTATGTTCTTCATCTCACATTGCTGCAGTCCTTACACTTGGGTAGAATCCCAAAGCAGAGATAAGGGAGGATGGCTAACTACAAGGAAGCAGGAGCTGCCAAAATGCCCTGCAACACAGCAGTGGCAAAACCAGCCCTGGATTTAGAGTACAATGGAAGGTGGTAATGCCTAGAGAAGGTATGCACTGAACTCCAAGTGGCTGCCTCCAAAATATCCTTAGTTGCCACCCCCCTCAAAAAAGCTGTTGAAGTGGCAGTAGCCCTAGTGGAATGAGGCCTAATCCCAGCTGGAATCTCTTTGCCATGATGGGAATAACAGAAAGCAATGCAAAATCCAATCCACTTAGAAATAGTTTGTTTTGACACGGGCTTGCCCTGAGAGCACAAAGCAAAAGAAACTAATAACTGCTGAGATTGTCTGAACCCTTTAGTTCTGTCCAAATAATATCGCAACTGCCTGTGTACATCTAAAGTGTGCAAAATCTTTTCCCCTTTATTTTGGGGATTTGCATAAAAAGTAGGCAAATGAATAGTTTGGTTTAAAGCCACACTAGAAACCACTTTAGGCATAAAGGAAGGATTAGTACGTAAAGATACCCTATCCTTATGGAAAATTAAGAAAGGCTCAACTGCCATAAGGGCCTGCAATTCAGAAACCCTTCTTGCAGAGGTAATGGCCAACAAAAAGCAGTCTTCCATGACAAATATTTCAACTCAGCAGTAGCTGCAGGCTCAAAAGGTTGTAGAGTGAGTTTCTCCAACACAAAATTGAGATCCCAAGCAGGAGTAGGAGCCCTTCGTGGGGGTCTTATATTCTTTGCCCCTCTAAGAAATTGCTTGAACAAAGGATGAGAAAACAATGGTGGGTCACAGTCGTAGTGAGCTGAAATTGCTGCAGCATGAATCTTAATAGAAGAGAAGGACAAACCTTTGTCTAACAACTCAGTAAGATATTGAAGAGCCACACTTAAATCAGGCTCAGAAACATCCAAATCCTTAGCTGCACTCCAAAACAAAAATCTCTTCCATTTATCTGCGTACACTTTCCTTGTACTAGGCCTTCTAGCTTCCAAAATCACATTCAAAACTTGTTGTGGAAGTTGAGACCCTCTATGGTTTAAAACAGAATATGCCAGGCTGTTAGGTGAAGAGAGTGAAGTTTGACATTGAGCAAATGACTGTCCTCCTGGGACAACAGATGTGGAATCAAAGGCAAAGGCCATGGAGGCTTCATGACTAGACTTCTCAGTAATGGGTACCAGTGCTGTCGAGGCCAATCTGGAGCTATCAAAATCATCCTTGGCTTGTCCTGTCTGACCTTCAGAAGTACCTTTGGGAGGAGAGGCAGAGGTGGAAAGGCATACACATGAAGATTTTTCCAACTGAAAGAAAGAGCATCCACTTTCCAAGCTGTGGGATGAAACCTCTTTGTGCAAAACTTTGGCAGCTGGTGGTTTAGTGGAGAAGCGAACAGATCTATGTCTGGAGTTCCCCAGGACACTGTCAATTTCTGAAATACATGAAGATCCAGTTTCCACTCGTGGGGATCCATGATTTGTCTGCTTAACACATCTGCTAAGGAGTTCTGTGCTCCGGCAGAAACCTTGCCTGAAGACTTAGTTGTAAACTGAGAGCAGTCTCCCACAAAATCATTGCTTGCCTGCATAGAGGATAAGAATGTGTTCCCCCTTGCTTGTTGATGTACCACATGACAGTTGTGTTGTCTGTTAGAATCAACACCTGTCCTGGAAGAAGTAAATCCTTGAAAGCTATTAATGCAAACTGGACTGCTAACATCTCCTTCAAGTTGATATGTAGATGCTGTAGTCTGACAGGCCACTTGTCTTGTATCCACTTTCCGTTTAGATGAGCTCCCCAAGCTTTGTCCGAGGCATCTGTCGTTAAAATTTGACTCGCCTCTGGCAGGGTCACAGAGAGTCCCTTGTTTAGGTGACATTCCTGAGCCCACCACAAAAATTCCTTTTGAATGCAAGGTATTATTGGAATGACAGTGTCCAGATCCTGGCAGTGCTGTGTCCATACATTTTGAGATACCATTGCAACTTCCTCATATGCAGTTTGGCATTGGGAAGCACCAGAATACAAGATGCCATGAACCCTAAGGCTTGAAGGACTGTCCTTGCAGTCAGCCCGGACTGAAGAGATAGATGATGGAAGTAAAGGGAAAGATTCTTTTGTTTGTCCGGGGTTAGAAAGGCCATCTGGGATGCTGTATTCAGTCTTACACCCAGAAAGCACATGTCTTGAGAGGGTACTAGACTGGACTTTATTTCGCTCACAGAATACCCCAGGCATCTTAGCACTGCTATCACATATTCCAAATGACGAAGAAGCTCGTCCCTTCCTTGAGCCAGAATCAGGCAATCGTCCAAATAAGGATAGATTTGTATTCCTTTCAGCCTGAAGAAAGCTATCACTGGAGCCAGAACTTTCGTGAAATACTCTGGGCAGTAGATAAGCCAAAGGGCAATGCAGAGAACTGATAGTGAGAAGTCCCAGTCCGAAAACGCAGATACTTCCTGCAACTTAGCCTGATAGGAACATGAAGGTAAGCCTCCTTGAGATCCAAAGTTACCATCCAGTGATCCTTGCCCAGCAGAGGTAAAAGCTGTTGTAACGTCAACATTTTGAACTTGGGAATGTCCAGATAAGTGTTGAGGATAGATAAATCCAAAATTGGTCTCCACGTGTTCCCCTTTTTTGGTACAAGGAACAGGCGAGAATAAAATCCTAGGCCCCTTTCTGGCATAGGAACCGGCTGTATGGCCCCTATTTGGAGTAACAGAGAAATTTGCTTGTGAGCCTCTATTCTTTGTTGAGGAGGAATGTCTGGCATGCCTTTGAAAGGAGGCAAGGTATGGAAATAAAACCTGTAACCGTGATGTATGATATCCAATACCCATCTGTCTTGGGTAATCAAACTCCACTTTTCTTTGAAAAGTGCCAACCTTCCTCCCAAAGTTGCTGCCAGGCGAGAAGGTTCTGGCAGCTGAAAAGGTAGGTCATTGGGTCTGTTTACGAAAGGACTGACCCCTGCCCTCACCCGAAGACTGTGCAGGAGAACTCCCTGTTCTAGGCCTGAAAGAGCCCTGACCTCTGCCCCTGCCACGTCTAGATCTACCCCTAGACTGGGAATCATAAGAAGGATACGTCCACCCCTTAGTAGGCCAATTTCTACTAAACTTTGGAGGCTGAACCTGCAAAAAATCTTTAACAGTCTGCATAGACTTAGTCTTGTCTTCCATTTTCTTTAAAACTGCCTCAACAGGAGAACCAAACAAGACATCAGATTGCAAAGGGCATCCAAAATCCTAGTTTTAACATGGTCAGATAAATTTTGATCCCTCAGCCAGGCATGCCTGCGAAGAACTGACCCAGTGGCAGCCACCCTAGACGAGGCCTGTACAGCATCAAAACCACATTGCAAAGAATGCTTACCCACCTGTTCAGAAACATGCACTAAATCTTGTAACTCTTTACAATCAATACCTTCCGCCAGAGCATCAACCTTAGATTTCAACTGTGAAAGGAGATAATTTTGATATTTCAACATGTGAAACTGGCAATTCAAAGCTCTCATGGCAAGAGTGGAAGAAGTATAAACTTTCTTTCCCCATCTATCCAAGGCCCTGGCCTCTTTATCTGCAGGAACCGGATTCTTGACAACAGAAGCCTTAACACCCTTAGGCCCCTGGCTAACAGTTTCTGGGTCTGCCCTAGGACTCTTAAAAGATACTTATGAGCTTCAGGCACCCTGTAATACCTATCTGGTTTAACAGGATCAGGAGGCAAAGAATCAGGATTAAGAGAAGCCTCTGCAAACACATCTTCCACCACATTCAGAACAGGAGGTATAGCCAAAGGCCTATGCTGGGGTAAAACAAAAATTCCCTAAGCCTTTTCCTGAATCAGAGAAGTCCTGACCTTCCCATTTAAAATGCTCTCTCATGGAGTGAAGGGTCTCTGAAAGAAAAATCCTCAGGAGGAGAAGCAGAAGGAGTAGAATCATCCACATCGGAATCAGAATAATGAGAATACTCCTGCAAGTCTTCAGCCAAGACTTAGACACATCCGAAGCCTGCTCATAATCCCCAACACTGGTTCCATCCTAGGCCTCTTATCAGGAGGGGGCATAGAGCCTCTAATTAAAGTAATTAAATCTTCTGCCATTTTAAGCATGTGCTTCTTGGGCACAGAACCTGAAGAACTAGGAGTGACACCCACAGAAGCTAAACTAGACCTGCCTCTAGGAGAAGCCTTGGAAGCAGAAAGAGAGGGCCTAGACCCCTTAGGAAGGGAGGGGAGTACAGTTATCTGAGAAGCCCCTACAGCCTGACCTGCCTCCTGGGAGGCCACATCCTGTAAAATCAAAGTTTCTCCCTGGGACTCCAGAGAGGCCTCCGTCGGAACCACCGGTTCCACTGACGCCTCTAAAGAACCGGCGTCCGGTTCGGACGACTCCTCTAACCTAGGTTTAACTGCCTTGTCCTTGAGCTTCTTTGAGGAAGCCGGCGTCGCAGCATCCGACGGCATATTGTAATTGCACCGCTTCCCAAAAGCCAACCTGGCACAATCCAACCTTCGCTTTATAGTGCGTTTATTGAACCTAGCACAAAAGCGACACCCAACAACGTCGTGCTCAGGTCCCAAACAAGGTATACACAAATTATGGTAATCCCTATGCGGTATCTGTTTCCCACAAGAAATACAGTTATTCACTTTTTCTGACATCCGGTAAACCACTGAGGCAAGAAAAAAACAAAATATTCCCAACGGGTACTTAACCAACTCTGACTTCGGTCTGAAACTCCGAATTCGAAAAATTTCAGAACGCCGAACGGCACTTGCAACACTGCTTCTGCATCGGACCATGCGGCAAAAAAGACTGAGGATATGATGTCGGTCATGCGCATTTGTACCCTGACGTTCTGATGTCAGTCAAATGCGCCTTGACCGACGTCAGCCTTATACTCTGATATTCGGGCCGACCGAGGGACAGCGGACTACCCAAGTGTTAGGACTGCAGCAATGTGAGATGAAGAACATCCTAACATTTCACTCACAGGTTTTCATTCAAACAAACAAAAAACAAGTCAGTAACCAGGTTATCCCCAGTAGAATAAGAATAAAAAGTAAAAGCTTAATGAAACTTCATAAGCTATCAAGACTGATTACTGAAATCTAGTTGCACACACTATCTGCACCTCCATGCACTTGAGGGGAAAACACCAACAACACATTCCAACATTAAAAGTTACCCACACCCTTTGAAGGTAAAGTAGGTAATTATTAGCAGCTTATAACATACCTCTCAACTGTACAGATTTTCACAGAATGTCCAGATTTTTACCTCATATTTTTGATTCATATTTCCATAAAAGTGTGGTTTTCTGGCAAATCATTGGCAAGTCATTAAATATTAAGGTCAGAAAACAATGACAAACACTTACGTTTCAGACTTCAGACTTCATACTCTTCAGAAAATTCATGCGAATGCAAAATCTGCTATGCTATCAACTTTCTAAGTTTGTAAGAGCAATATTTAAAAATTGTCCCTATTTTGGGCCTTTCTCCCCCATTATTTATGGCTTTGCCCGGATTTCTTGCTTTAAAGGGATAGTCCTAGGAATTCTTTGTTTTGATTCAGCCTTGGTTTACATTTCAGGTTTGCCTTTCTGAGCATGCTCACCTTTGGCTGAGGGGTGGGGGAAGAGTGTCTGAAGGAAGTTTCAAAGGTGTTAGTCAAATTCCATCTCAAACTGCAGTTGTACTGACAACAGCTCTCCCTGTGAGCCATGCATTAGTTTAATCTATGCATTTTACCAAAATAGAAAAGTAGCCTTTCAGGCATTTTATGACCTGACTGCTGGTACTCTAGAACGCATATCAGTAATGCAAGGCTTTTAAAATATTAGTAAACAGAATTTTTTTTTTCATTTCATATTTTATTCTGTGCCGATTGTGAATCCTGAACATCTACAACAATTTTATGACATGGCTTCTACTTATGAAAGCATCTGAGTCAGGAAAACAGTAGTGGAAACCATATTTCTCTTTCATGTTTTACTGTATTATGATTTTTGAATACTAGCCTGGTATGGTGACTTTCTGACCTGCTGGTAATTCCACAGAAAGCAAGTGTGTGACAGAAGATTGGAGCATTAGGAGACACACTCCTGTGTTCCTTTTTCAGCTTTCAGTTTGATATATGCTGATTTCTGAACACTACTAGATAAATGCACTATTTTTGTATGAGCGGGCTGCTTGTACATCTGTAGAAGCATGAGTGATGCAAAACTTAAAAATTAGTGTACACTGATGTCCCTTTTCCCTAGCACAGCTTTCTTTATTTTGAATATGAGCAAGGAGCTGGGGGCATAGTTCTCCAATCCAATGTAAGCTGTAGAGGAACACAAATCCAAAGATTAGTTTATCCTGGGAGCTGAAACAAGACTGAAACTGTGGATTTACAGGATATTTAAAAGTAAAATGACACTGTGGGTGGGAATGTAAGTGATGTGTCGAAGTGGGCATGACTTGTCAGCTTAATTTGGACCTTAACTTTAAACACTGGGATTGTCCCTTTAAGAGGTAGAGAGGTATTTATAACATTCGTAAACATTTACAGTTCAGCACATAAATAACATATTCAGTAATACCCATATCTCTCAACTGTCAAGATTTTTTGCAAAATGTCCAGATTTGTGCCCTGTATTTTTAGTCTGTTCCTCATTCAATTGTGTTTTTTGGCAAATTATTGAGGAGTGAACTCATTAAATAATGCCATACATGTGAGTTTTAGACTTCAAATCCTTCAAAAAATGCATGTTAACACAAATCCTATTATTCGAGCAACTTTCTATGTTTATAAGATTAATATTTAAAATCTAAACACTTGTTTGGGCCTTTGACCTGCCATTGTTTTAGGCTTTGTCCAGATTTCTTGCACTAACAGGTTGAGAGGTACAGTAATACAAACAAGAAACTGACTTATTTAATAAGGTATTCCTGCTAGTCCATTTTCATTAGTACGGTACATAGGGTCCGCTTATTATCAAACTTGTTCTGTCACAATGTGGTGTGCCTTCTGCTGCTACATCACACAATTCTTGAAAAAGGGGGAAAGTAATTCTGACTCAAGACCTTTTGAGAAGTTTATTTATATCGTCTAGCAGCCCCTTTTGAACAATATGCATACATTGAAATCTCATTCACCATGTCTGCTGCAGCAGCAATTGATGGGCTACCACTGCCATGATCTTGCAAATATTTGAGTATCAGTCAATGCCTCCTGACAATCAGCAGAATTCTTCAGTTCTGAAGGAAAAATAATGCAGAATTTGGCTGAAAAAACAAATATTCTTAACCTCAACGTTCTCAGTCTACACTCATTCAACGCAGGCAGAAAATGTGTCTGTTTACTCCAACAAGTCTTTGCATAATATTCACTTATAAGGAAACATATTCTCCAAATGTACAAGGTTTACTAGGCCTCCATAACTGTGACAAAACTGGTGATTTAGGTTGTACATTTCAAAACAATCCAATAAATGACAAGGCTGTTGAGCAGCAAAGATGACACCTGGTGAAGAGAGCTCATGCACTTTCAATTTGTCCTAAATGCAGCACAGTCCAATCTGCCAACTTCTGCATATATTCCATGCAATCATCTCCTCCTTCATTTTCAGGTGTTCCTATAAACCTATTTTTTTCTGTTAAGTCCTATACGCTCAGCTAGTTTGTTTTTCTTTTAACACTTGCAGCTTGGTTCATACATGGACATAGTGTTCTTTCAGCTTCTGAGTTTGCTATTGTGGTCAACCGCACCAACATGCAATGCCTCAGCCACTCTGCCATCCCTTTCCTTAGCTACTACAATACATTTGAGTAGGTTGGTATTGACTTTATAAATTGGTTATAAAAAGTGGTACCCATGGCACTTTTTTAGAGGCTGCATTCATGACATCTTTCAAAATGTTGCCTTACACTGGCACTGCCTTCAGCCATATGTTAAACAAAAGAGTCTAATGACCGCTAGAATTTCAGCAAAACGGCAAAACCTCTTCAGCTTTCTGCAAGTCTTGATTATCAGTACCACTGCTGTACAAATACATGTACTACAGTACGATTTTCACACACTTCCGATTTACATTTTAAATAAAACATCAACTCTTCTTTTTTAACACCTTTAATGAATTACCACTTAAGAGACAGGCAAACGTACATTTATATAAAGTAAAACTAACCATGTTAACATGTTCCAGTTACAAACATTATACATCACATATATTCTTTTATACATTTAGCATCAATCCAACATTACATAAACTGCTCAATTCCTGCCTTCCCCTAAATCTCACTCCTCCTACAAAACATTACTCTGCATGTATTGTTACCACAATTTCCATTTTTTTCTATGCAATTTGCTTAAAACACCAAATCTTCTTGTGTGCAACCAGGGACTGGGTCTACATTTTACAGTATAATTACTGAAAGTCCTAGTCATATTTACTGCTACTAAGTTACACTTGTAGGATGTTGCAATTCAAACTGTTACTTTCAAAGTGTATTTTTTTCTTTTCCATCAAAGTTCTACACAAAGTAGCTTTGTGCCAGTCTACTCAGTGTTGGATGAAACTTTACAATAATGGAGTACAATTTTAGCAAGTAAAGTAGCTTTGCTTTTTAATTCACCACACAAAAAAATCAATCCACCATAAAACCATAAAAACTTTTAATTCACACACAGAATCTATTCTCTTAGTGCCTCGGCTAACAAATACCCTTTACAGAGTAGTATCACTACTAAAATGAATTATTTTTATACTAATACACAAACAATTATTAAACCAATTATACAATAATACAATTAATTAGATAAAAAGTTCTCAAAATGAACTTTTTATAAAAACTCTATAAAAAACCCTTCCAATTACACTCCTTGTTTATACCTTTTGGTTGGAGTGCATTATAACTTTGCTTTTTAGTCAGAAGCACACTCCCTCAACACTCAAACACACACACACACACACACACACACACACACACACACACACACACACACAGCTTAAAGGAGGTCTTTTTGACATGTCAAGTTTTTAACTTTCTTTATTTGCTTAGAACTGCAAGGTACATTTCACAATTCATTCGGTTTTCCTATATTACTATGACTGAATTTTATGTGCACATTTTGTGAATGAAGTTGCCAAGGGTAGCTCTAACTGCATATGTGATTAACTTCATTCTTAAATTTCAGCTGTAGTAAATGCTGAATGAACTGCAGTTTTGAAACTGAATTTTCTTTTTCTACTTATTATCCAAGTGCAACTAGATAATTCCGCGGTGGTACAGTGGTAGCATTGTTACCTCACAGCAAGAGATTTTCCCGTTCGATTCTCGGCTTGGGAGTGCCTTCTGTGCAGAGTCTGCATGTCCTCCCCGCGGTTGGGTAGCGTTCGAAAAACATGCGTGCATAAATGCGTGTGCCTTCATTGAAGGTTGGGTGTCGAGCTGGCACCTCGGCATTTCGTAAAACTCTACTGCCAATCATTAGCGGACCGGAGTTCCGCTGTGGCGACCCCTTACCAGGAAAAAGCCGAAAGACAAACAACAACAACAACATCCAAGTGCAACTAGACGAAACTATAAAAATGTAATACTGCATGTTGCTGAAACATTTAATCATCAGTTGCTAGTATTTCCCAACTACTTTCCTATTCAATAAAAGAATGACACGATCAGTTCTAGTCTGCAAGGGTAAACTGTGCATTTCACTAACCTGGCAGCTCTTCAGCCCCAATTAACTTGGATTAATGGGGCGTAACTTTATATGCGTGCTTTTTCACATGTGGCACACACACACATATGCATATAACGACTTGCGTATTGTACATGCATATATCTACATACCTATATGGGTCTATATCATGAAATCGACATCTTAAAATGTCGACTCTTGGTTGTTTGACACGAAAATGTCTAACTCCAACTTTCCCGAACGGCCAAACACAAACGCCACACAAAAACAAACATATTTAAGTAGGGGGCTTCTCCCCGATACCCCCCAATGTGGGGGGCTGTGCCCCACACACACACCCTAACTAAATATTCTAACTCCAAGACCACACTACAGTCAGGGAAAGGGCAAGCCAATCTCCAAGCCCAAGTTTTTTCTTGTGTGAGGTCTCTGAGCAGACATTAGGATTTAGGATCACCAGCAGCAGAGAAACCATGTGGTTAATTATAGGAAGTAAAATCTGGGTGAGGCCTGCTGGATGGAGGAGAGAAGAGACTCCTGGATGGCCTCCGATGAATAAGCCTGTTCAGAAGATAAGACCATAGTAGGGGGAGCCATACTTAATTTTTAACATCTTTATTAAACATGATATTTTTAAAAAGTGACATAGGCACATATGCAGTAAAAGAAAAGAAAACAAATCATGCTGATATTTCCTTTATTTTCATACGGTATATTTTTTTAACAATTTTCATTAACTGTAACATTACGTAAATTACACAAGTCCTACCTCACTCCTACTCTTGAACACTATTCTGCATGTACTCTTCCCACATATTCCATTTTTTCTATGTAATTTGCTCCTTCCCCTTTCTAAAGATCCCACTTCCATTTCTTTTACCTCCTTTACAATATTCAGTACTTCATTTACAATTGGTTTGGATTTTGATTTCCACTTTCCAGTAATCAATTTTTTGCAGCCAACAGCATTATACTTAAGGCCCTTACATCTCTGCGTGCCTGTGATCCTATATCCCATCTCAAAATAATAATTTCCTTAGTTACAACCATTTGCTCACCCAACATTTCTGACAAAGAATTCTGTAGGGGATTTGTAAAATCTTCCAATTTCTTACACTCCAAAAAATTATGTTCCCAGTTACCTCTCTCTTTGCCATCACTCTCCAGCATTTGCCATCTACCAGAGAAATAATTATCAAGGAACTATACTTACTGAAATTAAAATGGGGCTATTAGGTTTGATCTTAGAATTGTACAGTTTGGCCCACTGTAGAAATGTGGAAATAAGGAGAACTGAAATCAGGAGTGACCTGGGAAAGGGCGTGATGTTACTTAGAAGCGTTCAGAAAATAAGGATTATAGAGTTTAAAATATTAGTAAGGGTGTGCTTATGCGAGAAGTGAGTAGGTAAAGTATACACAAGTAGATCTTTTTTAAAGACAAGTTTAGTAGTAGTTTTCTGAATATGGTGTAATTACAGAACCAAAACAGAAACAACCTGACTAGTAACACAGCTAGCAACTGCATTGACTAAAAGTAGCAACTAAATCCGGACGGCACTGCCAATTCATTTCCCATCACTTGGGTAACAACAATCTACAGCGCAGACAGCCATGAGGGGTGCTTCTACTATAGCCCTATCCCTGCCACTGGCAAATGATGTAGGCACCTGTGTCACTGCAGGGGCAGCCTATGTTCTCCCCTTCAAAGTGTGCTCGTTCTCACACATATATTCCCCATAAGGACTACCATCACTGGTTAAGGACTGCCACACCCACATCTACTGTTCCTACAGCTATTTGTTGCATGCAAGCTTCCACCTGTACAGAAACAGATCAGCCAAATGGGACTACTAACATCATTCCCCAGGATGGGTGAGCTGGCATAAGCCACTCAGATCCACTCTATGCTGCTGGTCTCTTCCACAGCGCAATCCACTATTCAATCCTGGGTCACCTGGGTCCTAACCAGGGCTTTGTCCCTCTATGCCCCACAGCAGGGCCTAAATTCATCAGGTTTTAATAAAACCTGGGATATGCTGACATGGAAACTTAAGATTAATCATGGAAGATGAAAAAAAAAAATTGGCAAGAAAGTTCCTATAAAAACAGTTGAGGTCATTTTTCTCACTAATGTTGACAAAAGATATCTGCAGGAAGATTCTGTGTACCACAGACAGCATGATGGGTAAAAGGAGAGGAAGGCGGGTACACTGGAAAGTTCTGACTGCTGAGGTAAATCCCATTTGTATAATTCCTCTGGGCAATGGGAGATGGGAATCCAATGCCATATGCTAACATCCAGTGTAGGATATTAGCTTTAAGGAATTGCTTATCATTTCAAGTGGGAACACATAAATTGATCAAAACAATCAACATCTATGCTATCAGGGGAAGGAAAAGTGTTTTAGATCCTAAAAGCTAACCCACAACAACAAGCTTTGAAAAAACATTAAGTTGTAAGACAGTTAAGAGTTAATGATGTAAACTAAGAAGGTTAAAGAGGAATAAATTAAAGGAAATCAACAGTGAAAAGTGCACTGAGATTAGTTAGCAGTTAGGGCTATACTTTGTAAAAAAAAACCTCTACATAGCCTTTAAGCCTTTTATGATAACATCAAAGTCAATCACAAAAGGTAAAAAAAAAACAAAGGATGGAATACTAGGGTGAGTGTTACTGGATTACTTAACTTTGGAATTTTCTGTAATAAACATTGTTTTTCACTGGACTGGGGCTTGTGGAATTTTGTACACCTAATGTATTCTCTGGAGTGCACAAAGACCCCAAATCAGGGATAGGTTTTAAATATTCTCTTATAAAAGATTAGAAAATTGAAAAATAAGGTCAATGTGATTTCTATTTGTAATTATTTCATAATAATTGGTTGACTATTATTTACCAATCAATATAAAGAAAGTTGTTAGAATAACAGGCCTTTTATTAGTATGCATTTCCTGAAAGATAATGTAGTCTGAAACTCAAATATCTGCCATTATATAGTGACTTCAATCCTCAGTGATTTACCAGAAAACCACAGACTACATGAGAAGCAGACAAAACAAACAAAAAAAATGAGGCAAAAATCTGGACATTCTTCAAAATTCTGAAGCACTGAAAAGTATGTTGTTTTTTGTACCCATAGTTTTGAGGACCAATCAATCATGGGCATCTTTGCTGCTAGGTTCTGGGTCACTTAAAAGATAAAGACCATTGCAAGCATACACAGTCTCCAACAGATGTCACCATAGAAATATAACTCTCCAACACACACGGGACATCATCTAGTAGCTTTCTCTTCTGTCCAGTCCAGCTGGTACTCAAACGCAAGTCTATGCAGCATAAGTAGAGGCCCTACTGGAGTGGGGTGTTGTCTTTTCTCCATGACAGTATGACTGCTGGGGGACATTTCTTTTAACTGCTTGCCAATTATTTTGCTAATAAGTCAAGATTTACTTTGACTTGCTGTTTATTCAATGAGCTGTTCCCTTCAACTAGTTCAACTAGATGAAGATGTGTTCAATGAGCTGACTGTCAAAATAATGTACCAGATATGAAATAGTTTAAAATATTTTCCAATGTTACTTTGCAGGACTGTTCATTACAACAGCTGGGCTCAAATGATCAGTTTTCATTAAGACAATATTCACTAAACTGACCTACAAGCATCAGAACCACTGCATGCACTGTCCTGCTTTAAACTAAGATACACTCCTGACCCAATGCATTACTTAGCTTGGCAATACCTAGTATTTATCAATGAACAATACTGACAAGGCTGTGATGGACTCAAAATCATCTCAACAATGAAGTTCAGAAATGTTTGCTTTTTCATGAAAACCCTGAATAATTATCATCTTGCCTTGCTGGAAAATAGAGAGTAGAAAAAAACAGCTTTAAACATTACTTTTTCAATGCATCATGGGGATACATAAATGACTCCTGAAACTAAAATATTTAAGCACAAGGTCTCAGAAATGTACAATGATACATTTATTTGTAAAGTCAAGCCAGAAAACCAGACTCTCATATTTCTGAACATACACCAATTACTAAATGCTCATCAACATACCCGTGAGTGAAAGCCTGACCATATTCTGAAATATCAGTTTTCTAAAAGCAAAACTTTTATCAGCAAAGGGGTTAAGGCACTAAGTAAAGATGGAAACAAAACAAAATTCCCCAACAGAAGCTTTGACCACCCAAACAGAAAGACTGTTGCTGTACAGATACAGTTTATATGACTGGGTCTCATTTCATCATTTCAGCAAATTCAATCAGATGAGCATGGTTTGCTGAACGAATACTTAAAGAAACAAACTCCTGCATGGGACACACACCCATGCAGCAGACTTCATCCCTTGCTTCTCTTAAATTAATAATTAAATAATATGACTAGCTCATAGTTCCAAAAGCTCAAAATGAGTTATAAAAACATTCAAAAAGTACTGTTTTGATGAGTCAGGTTCATCCTATTAAGTTTCAATTAAACAATATACTATCAGGCAAGCAAATACCAGCAAAATTGGGAAATGTTTATACAAAAAAATTAACCTCACTTCAATGCACCATGTGTGATATGTTGAACTACCCTCCCATGCACCCACGCAAAGCTGAACATATTCCAAAACAATGAACACAGGCAGCTTTGCAATGCAAGTAAACCAAAGCCACCACACCTTGAGATACATTTTAGAAAGATAACCCATCTGCTCAGAAAAACATGGCTAGAAAAGATGTTCTTATTACTCCAGGAATAACAGTACCAAATAAAAGCAGAAACAAGAAATCAAAATTCAGAGCATATGCACTGAGGCCCCAACCAAGTATAGTGGGAGATACAGAAGGTAAGCTGACAAATGCTTTACCACAGTGACTCAAGAATTCACAGTGAATCAAAGGTATTTTTTAATTTTCATAATTTTACTGATGCAAACAGTTCACAGACAACAATGCAACATAATATTTTCTTTTAGTTACTAGCCAACTAACATACATCAAAAAGAAACGCTCATTTAGAACATACTGCACTTTGCAGTAACTTGCATCTGTTTGCTACAGAGGTTTTACATTGCATCACAACTTTAAAATTATGCAAATACAAAGGAAAAGACTCACAATGCAATATATAACAACATTAACATTACTGTTCATGATTCAGATTGTCCCTTCTTCCACCTGCACTATCCAAGGCATTTTTCTCCATATTTTGACATTTGATGACAAACATTTCATTTATCTTCCTCATTTGCTTGACATCTAGTATGTGTTTTCTTTATTTTCCACTTTTTAGTAGCTGTTTTCCGCACAGCTAGAAATAACAAATCCAGAAAAATACTTGCTCCTTTCACTGTTCCCCCTATTTTTTCTAAACTAATCATCCAGGGAGAGAAATGCTGTAATTAGCACTTTAACAAGCCAAATAGTCACACAAGTTCTCTATGTATTTCCTCCATAAATTGTTCTAATTTTGGACACTGGCAAAATATATGTATAAAACCTCTACTAAATGGGTATCAATTCTCCATCAAATGGGACTAACAATTGGTACACTCCAGAAAGTGTTGCAGGAGTATACATATTAGAGACACAAGCACAAAATTCTAAATTTTCTCACATGTCTGAGGGCTAGGACAACTTTACCTCAATCCACATATGTAGTTGTAGTACTTAACTACTTCTTCCAAAATATTCTAAACGTATTTTTCTCTTGGCTACCTCCTGTTTCAACGAGTAAAGACACCTGATGCTTTTGTTCTACCCACTACAAATTCTGTAATTCTCCATATCAAATTACTAAAAACTCACCCGATAAACGTAGAGGCAAACCCTGAGATATATATACAATACTGGTGCCAAAACAAACCCCTGGACATGAATTCTCTGTGTCATAGCTACACAAATATTCTTCCATTTCCCACACAGATCTTTTACTTTACTTACTTATTGCTAAGGACAATGAGCCTTTAATTGTGTCTCTTATCTTCAGTCCTAAGTAAGCTACTGAAATGGGTCATCAGAAATCGGTATTCTTCATACAGGCTACCACCATGAACAATTGATCTTTATGGCTTAAATCCTTTCATGTGTGTACAACAATTTAAATATATTGACAGTTACCAAAATATTACTTCCAAATCCGTTTCAGGCTCCTTCAGGTAAAGAAGCAAGTTGGACACACATTATTGCTATCTTGTAAGTAAATACCTGCAGCTCATAAACCCTAACATGTATCTTTTTCAACCTATGTGCCAAGAGTTAAAGATAAACAGTGAGCGAAAGAGGGGAACTTTTTAGAAAGTCTACTTTTTGTGTTTATTTTTGCTGAGGCATTGTAAAACAAAGAATTTATTAAAAGGCATGCAAAAGTCTCAGAAAAGCATATCACTTTCAGTACTGCGAATAACACTGCCAACAAACCCCGTCAAACACCTTTACAGTGATATACTCAGGTCTTCATAATAAATGTCAAGCCATAAAAGCAAACTCACTAGATACGGAAATCATGACAATATCTCAAATGAATCCTGTTGTCTGCTTTGAAACATCTGGCCAGCAAATGTTTCAAATATACTATAGGCAATGATAACAAGGAGATATAAACAAAGAAAGGAAAAGATTTTGCAGCAGATACTTGGATGACCCAAAAATAAAGATAGTGACAAAGCACAAGAATTTATTAACAAAAATATACACAAACCTATGCTTTGAAGACATCAAAAGAGCTACGTAAATTACACCAGGAAAAGAAGTACCATGGTTCAAAGTGCAAATGAAACTTAATTAGAAAGTTATTAAGGTAAATGTTCTTAAATGTATATAAAGAGGTGAGGATCCTGAGTAAAAGTCCCTCAACAGTAGTTTAAATGCAAATAGCCAAGTGTTACTATGAAATGTTAATATACTGCAATTGTTTAAATTTGATTTGCCCTTCAAAAGCATATGCTGGAGTGTTATGTGACTTTATATATGTACAAATACCATAAATGTTAAACTCAGACTTAAATATTTGTTATATCTAGATGGCTACTGAGGGTCAAATTTAAATGATAAAATGGGGGTGATTTACTAAAGAAGCTACCACAGAGCTCTATATTTGACATGCAACTTTTTTCAGTAGTGATTGTATCAGGTAGCTCCTGGTTAAGACGGACAACTGAAACTACTTTTAGTTAACCAATTATAGTTGATGTGATAAATGTTTGGTATTTTATGAATGGTGTTAGGATTGCAAGGAAGACAGATGGAGTATGACTGTTATGGTAAAAAAAAAATTAAGGTAAAAAAAAAAAAAAAACCTTAAGAATTATGTTGCTGTTTGGTACCAGACACGGTGGTTTGACTTGATATGTGGCAGTGCTCCAATATCACTATGTTGTTTCCATATCCTGAAACAGGGGAGTGCAAGGAAGTTGACGTGAAACAGTAAGCATGCATATAGCTTTCTTGTATACAAGTCTATGCTTTCATTGTTGTATAATTAAATTATTATATCATTAATTAAATTATATCAATTGTATATAAATTGTTGTATAATTAAATTATTATATCATTAATTAAATTATATCAATTTAGAGACTGATTTCCTTCTCACTAATGTTTGGGAGTTAACATGGAAGTGTATTTCCTTTTTATGTGGGATAATGCCATTAGGAAAACTGAAGAAAGAGAACAGCATAGTTTATCGAGCAAAAGGCACCAGATGGAGGATGCAATCCGACTTGTTAACTGAAACAGTCTTATTTATGGCTAGGTATATCTGATGAGTGAATACTAATGACAGTATAGTTTTCACTTCTCCGGGAGCGCAACCTAGACAAAGGGTTTTTAGAATGAGAAGGTCTGCAGGAATACAGATTTTTAAAAAGTTAGCTCTTTAGGTAGTTTTGATGCTGCAGGATTATTACACAGGGATAATTAAGATCACATTTTAGTGAGAGGATTCTACTGGGAGCTCATGGGTATGACAAAGATATGTATTTTTATGTAATCT